>NW_028263377.1:25863136-26163136 GCF_051168715.1 Poecilia mexicana
TTATGTTACAATGAAACAATTCATTGTAACATAATTACATAACATGTAATTATGTTACAATGAAACAATTCATTGTAACATAATTAATTGTGAAAATTATTGTATTTTAAAATTGATAAAATAGTAATAATTATTTCAAAATGAAATACACAAAATACAACATAACGGTTCTGAAGGGATCAAATACAGAAAGTAATTTATGTATGTTTGAGCAATAGTACAGTAATAAAGTACATAAAGTTTCACTTTGCTAGAAACGTATTTGTGTTTGTTTGGTTAGAAACTTTTGTTTCATAAAGTCAGATGATAGTGACATGTTAAAATAGAAGGAGCAGCATTATTACAAAATAACATTAATCGTATTATTAACTATGTATAAGTAGAAGTTTGATGTAGTAAAACTGCATGACAACACATTTCTCCTCTCATTTTGCTGCCCTCTAGTGCCGGTTCTGAAAACTAAATCCTAACATAACATCACTGCTCCATTCCTTTTGGTGTTAAAATTGTTTCTCACCTGTTTCTGATGGTTCAGTTTAATTCAAATATGTCATAAACATATTAATAGAGCATCAGCAAATTCTGCCATGAGAAAACCCTGAGTTTGTCTCAAGTAAAAATTAAAAGTGCAGGATAGTACAAATATTTCTAAAAGTAATTGTTTTCAAAAGTTACTCAAATAAATGTAACTGAGTAACTAGTTAATACCCAGCTCTGCTTGCAAGTTAGTTTCGTTTTATTTCAAATGCATTAAGATATTTGCACTAGAAATTAGACCAGAAGGACTTGGTTAGGTTTTGTGTTTTTGCAGTGCAGGAACCTCGCTGTGGTCAACAGCTGCAAAGCCGTTGGTGCTTCAGCATCGGCCACAACTCTGAGGATTAGTTACCTTAATGGTAATTTCCCAGCAATCCCAGTCTGTGTCATAAGCAAAGCAGTAACCACAGCAACCAAGTTAACATCAAACAGAAAAATCAAAACCACGATATGCATTTAGTTTTTACAACTCCAGCATTTGTTTCTTTGCTAATGAGACACAAACACTTAAAGCTCAACCAGCTGCAGAAACATGGCAGGAAGCCAACCAGAGTTTTTCCTCACAGAACAAACAGCACATAAACGTGAGCAGCATAAAATCAGCTGCTAATCTGCTGCAGCTCTAAACCGAATCAGCTGCGATCTGCGCCGCACAGGATGACCTCACTCTCCTCTCAGGGTCCCGGCCTATGTGTTCAGGAAACTGATGTCAGGGTCAAAAGGCTTGACCCCGATCCTGCGTGACTTCCACCCGGCTCCTCAGGATGGGAGCTGAGGAATCATCTGTCGGCGAACAACAATGACCTCTGTGCGTCACAGATCCTGCTGCAGAAGTTGGCATCTGGAAGGGGTCAGAGCTGCGAGGGTTTTGGTTACGGAGAGGAACGTTTTCATGTTCCTGCATCTTGTTCTCACTAAAAACAGAGATTACGCCGCAGTCTCACAGCACGGCTGTCATCTGAAATGAAGATCAACCAAATTAGATTAGTTTACATAATAAAAAAAAGGTTCTCTGGGTTCCTCTTTTAAAGTTAAAGCCGAAGACCGTAACAGGAATGGATTTAAAAAATTCAGTTTTAATTTGTCTGACTTCATGGAAAACTCACATTAGTTTATAATTTAAGATTCGTTTATTCATGTTTTTATTTCTTCAAAGAGGCAGCAGGAGTGTAAATGTTAATATCTGCGACTGTGTGCTAATAGAAAACATTACATCTAAACTAAATATTTAGTTACAAACTAAAGAGGTTTACGAGACCCAACTTTTATTTTGGTAGTCCACTTCCACTTATCGGCCAGAAGATTAGCATATTGCGTAAATGTTTAGATCTGCGATAAAAGTTAGTTTGTGAACTAAATATTTAGTTTGCACACTAAATATTAAACTCTGAACTAAATTTTTTGTTTCAAACTAAAGAGCATCACAAGACCCAGCTTTTATTTTGGTGGTCCATTTCCAATTACTGGCAAGTAAATTGGCATGCGACCAATTTGCTAAATATTTAGCTAGCTAAGTAAATATTTGGTTTGAGGCTAAATGTTTAACTTGGTATCTGAATATTTAGTTTGCTAATTATTTAGTTTGAAATTATGGCATTTCAATTAATAATAACATGGAGAAAATATGACTGACCAATGAAGCTGCATTTTTTGTTTCTTTAGAAAGCATAATTAACCCATTAATTGACTGTAGCATTACAAACGGCGCCCCATAATGTTCTGGCAGAACTTTCCACTGAGGTTCTGCTGTGTGCTGTGGGTTCAGAACCAAAACGCATCCCGTGAATCAGAGGAATGCTGTGCTTTCTGTCCCGGGGTGTTTTCCTTCTCAGGTTTGGCTGAGTGTGCTCCGTTCCTGCTGGGTGGAGCTTCTCCTGACCCTATCTGAGAGCGACATCTCCCCCAGCGCCAGGCTCTGGTGCCAGGGAGTCCAGTCGTCCCGCTGGGACGTCCAGCAGGGACAGATGAGAAGGAACTTTAGCTGTTTGTCTCTGTGAACCCACGACTTCAGGACTTGTCTTGTTTTCTCTCCATGCGGTTGTTTGGCTGTTTCTCCCAGCAGTGGTCCTCCCTTTGATCCGACTTGTTTGTGACCTCAGCCTCGCTCTCCCACCATTGATCGTCGGCAGAACAAATGAGGAGGGAGAATCCCAGCAGGTTCTCCTGACCTCACAGTGTGAGTTAACACTGAAACAGGAGAGTGTGGGAGAGTTTGTGCCTCATAAAAGTGGAGTAAAAGGCCCATAAATGCCTCCAAGTCAAACAAAAGGTTTTCATTTGACAAAATAAATTACTCTAATTGTCTGCAGGAACTGTTTCCTGCTCCTCTTGTTTGGATCATAGGCACACTGCAAAACACAAAACCTTATGAAGTAATACTTTTCAGCAAGATATAGAAGCTTGTTTAAGTCAATAATTCCTTTAATATTGATAAAAAGGAGTAGTTCCACTTTATAACAATACATTTATAAGTGAAACAATCTGCAAAAGGAATTACTGCTTTTTAAAATCAACTCCTATATCTTGTAAAAAAAAGTTACTTTTCTCTTATTTCAAATATACTTTGATATTTGCACTAGAAACAAAACTAAAAATACTTGGTAAGATTTTGTGTTTGCAGTGTACTCAGTACGTTTTTACTCTAATAAAAGTAAGATCTTGGAATTTTTACTGTTACTTTAGTTAAAATGTGTTGAATTAGTTTTGGGCACTTTACCCATTTCTGTTCATTTATCCAGATGCAGATTTCAAGATGTTCACCTTAGATTAAATAAATTCTTTCTTGGTCTTAACAGACTTTAGTGGATAAATTTGTGCTACACAATAACTCTTCAGGATTATCAGAAAACACACGACAGTATATGTTTTTAAAGTCAGGCTCTTTCTCTGGGTGAGAGGGAGATATTTCCCTAAGCCTGCGTTGGTTATTGGGGCAGAGGGCGCAGATGAGGAGGTGAACGTGATCCTGCTCCTCCTCCGCCACAGTTCCTGCCGAGACGTTCCAGCAAGGAGCTGCAGTTGCACAACCAGGAGACAGCTGAGGGAAGCTCCTGCTGCGCTGACCTCTCAAAACACCGCTCTCGCATAATAACTGGCGTTGTGCAAGAGGTCCTGTCATTCATTCAGCTCTTTCAGGATTTCCTGTTAGACACTTTGCATGAATCAAGTCCATTTTGAAGAAATCCAGAACAGAGGGAAACAGAAAATCTGTGTGAAATCACTGAATGCATTTTCTGCACAAAACAATTCTTAGTTCTTCCTATTTTGAGTTGTTTTAGGATATCTTGTCACTTTAAATCCAAATAAGCTGCTGCTGGCCCCCCAACTCCATGTTTACATTCACACCTGAAAATGGCTGTAAATAGATGTACAATAGATGTTTGAAAAGCAGAAGTAGAGCCTCCTGCACAACCAACAAGAATGCAGCATCCATGCACACATAAAAAACTACCCTCTCCAAGTTAAAGAGCCACATTTCTATATTATTTTCCTCAATATCAAGTTAAAATAACTACTTATTTTACTTTGGAATAATTTAAATTCTTGTTTCAAATCACATGAACAAAATTTCTGATCTGATAATGAATTTTATTAAACATCACAATGAATTCTGCAAAGCTTCAGGGTTATGTCCTGTTCACACTAAATGTTTTTGAGCTGCATTAAAATAAACATTTGCCTTTATAAAACACAAAAGTCAGATTGCACTTCCATCTCAGGATACGACAACATGCCGCTAAGGACTCTGGGAAATATTTCCCACTCCTGTCTTTTTCTTCTTTCAGTGTTTTTAAGTGCTAACCTACAAACTCTAGTTTATTCAACTCTTAGAGGTTTGATCAAATTAATAAAAAGTTAACACAACTTACTGCTTTAAGTTTATCTTTCACAAACTCACATTTAAGTTCAAAATCTAAATTTATTTGACTTAACGAGTAGAATGTAGTAGACACAACTAAATGCTGCTTTAACGTTTTACAGTGTACAGTGCATACAGCAGTAAAAGAAAAATACAGCTGACCAAATGTTCTGGAGCTCGGTTGCTAGGTAACGGGCGGAACTCTGCTGGGGTTGCTAGGTAACAGGCTCTGGCTGCATCCTGTGATACTGCTCATAAGATGATAAAAAATGCTGACATGTTTCCTTGTTGGTGCTCCTGTATTTTTAAGGAAATTCTGTCGATTTTGTGGAAACATTCTACTGCAGTCTGGTAGGACAGATGTTAAAGTCGAAGAGACGAACGTATTTTGTGAGAACTAGCAGCCATGGAGCTTTATGCCTGACTTTCAGTGGAGATGGGGCGTCCTGAATTTGTAGCAAACCAGCAGCGTTCCAGCAGAGACCAGAGTGTGGTTTCGAGTTTTAACTCTGTCGTTCTTATTCTTCAGTGCAAACACTGTGAAATTAAAAAATGAGACAAGATGCACTGCGGCATCACAAAATATGGTGTGCAAAATTTGAAGATATTTATTTGAATCATTTTATGAGGACATTAATCATGTTTTAATGATGCAGTTTTTCTACAATAAACAGTTCACACATATTCCCTTTAATTTGAAACAGATTAAGGAGGTTTATTCATGATGTCCCAGTTGTTCTGGAGGATCCACAATAAAACAAGCTTATTTTAATAAATTGGTTCTGAGTCAGTGATCCTGAGGAAAGATGAGAATCTCAAACTGAAATGTGATTTTTCTTTTTTTTTTTTTTCAATTTCATAAAGACTAAATGAGCTGCTGTCACACTACAAGTCAGCAGTGGATGAGAGACAGACCGAGGATCTTGCAGATCTGATAAAGTCCCAAAAAAAGAGTCCTTTCCTTCCTGAGTGGAGGACTGTTTGTTTTAGAGCGATGTGCGTCTCTTCTTCTGGGTGTGGGAAGCTGCTCCTCCCAGAGTTCCTGGTTTCCTCTCGCTAAGGCCCCGCCACCAACCGGACTGGGTGGTGTCACTCAGACTGTCTGAAAAAGTTTGTGCAAAACAATAAAAAAGAAAATCAAATTTTTACCTAAATTCAGTCAGCAGAGACAAAGATGTTGTGTTTTATTTGGTTTGCAGATGGAGCTTGTGTGCCAGCAGATCCATGCAGATCCATTCGTTCTATTAGCCCTAAAAATAATTTCTATCATTTATAATTACTTACAGATGAATCTGCACTGCAAAAACATAAAATCTTGCCAAGTATTTTTTGTCTAGTTTCTGGTGCAAATATCTTCATACACTTGGAACAAGACAAAACCAACTTACAAGAAACTTTTTACTAAGATGTAGGAGTTTATTTTAAGTAAACAATTCCTTAATATTGATAAAAGAGTACCAGAATATTTCACCTATAACATGGGAAAATCATCAGTGGGCCATACAAAATACCTTCATTGCATTTTTTGGAGAAACTAATTTTTAACAAGACTGTAGCAAGTGGTTTCTGGTTGTAAAGTCATCAACAAAACATGTTTCTTTTCCAGCAGCCATTGCACAGAGGTAAAACCAGCTGACCAAATGTGCTGGAACTCTGCTGAAGTTGCTAAGTGACGGGCTAGGCTTAGCTGGGGTTGCTAGGTAACGGCGCAGAATGACTCAACAAACATTTGCTCATTTTCTAGACACCAAAGAGCCATCATTTTTTAATTGGATAATTCTTTTAAGCGCTTTGGCTGTTTTCAGAACCAGTTGAGACCCGAATGGAAAAACAAAACGTTCAAAATGTGAATTTTTAATTTTGCATAAAACGTCCCCTTTAAGATTAATCTGTGGGTAGATTCTGTTTTTGTGCAGTGTTTGTAATCAGAGCCACAAAAACTGTTGACATGAATGTAAACTAAAATATTTTATGTTATATTATGGCTGCATTAAATCAAAGCTACAGCATGAGGAGAGAGTGAGACTTCTCCTTCCATGAGTTTATCATAAATCTCATTTACTGATCCCTGACTGCCTCATTTTCACGTCATGACGGCAGCCGCAGCCTGAATCAGCGAGAACATCGTTCCCACAGCCTGTTTGCTCTTCGCCCGGCAGGAATGTCCACAGCTGATAAAACCCCAGACTTCATCCAAACACGTCTCCTCTGCTGGTATTGTTTGTCTTCACTGAGGAAGAGGAGGAGGATGAGGGTGGAGGTAGTGGCGTTAGTCAGGGTGGTCTGCTGCACACAAATTAGTTTCTCACCAAAGATGCTCCATCATTCAAACGTTTATGATCATCTGGCTCGGTAGTGATTTCCAGATGGATGTTTCTCACTTTTTATTACTTTTCCAGCCCACAGTGACGTAGGGTGGCGTGGTTTCATCCACTTACTGAATGAAGAAACGAGGGAATTCATGTCTAGGAGTGGCTTTTGTGGAGATCGTTACCCTCTGATGATGTAATGAGGCTCATGTTTTGTTCTGTGGATGTGGAGAAAGTTTGGGACAGTTTCCTCCACAGCAGTTTGGAGAGAACTGTGATGTTTGTACAACCAAAGCTGAGTGATCACCATCCCTGCACAGTTACTGGTGCAGAATGTTGGTGATGTTACTGGAAATCAGCCTGTCACCATAACCAATTCTGCTGCACAATAAAATGTCCCAGAAGTTATGGCGATAAACTAAAATACTGTTGTTTGTGACCATTTTCACAAAGCGTAATGGCATAAATAATACAAGAACACTTTTACTTATTTTCTGAATTATTTACTAGAATAATTACAGCAACTTTTTCAACAACAAAAAGACCCACAACCTGAATATGCTATAAACAACATAGACTGTGTTGTTTCTCTGTATTATTTCCATCATTATTTTCCTCCAGCCTTTATTGTCTTACTCTCAGTTCTTATGGGGGCTAATGCTGTTTCATAAGGTGCAGTTTGGAACCAAAACTGCAACATTTCTTCCATTTTCAGCTTCTGAGGTTCTCTTTCACACTACTATGCATGAAACCAGGGGTCCCAATACGTGGATCGGTTTTGAGTCGATCTCGGCAGGTGACAAACTGAACGCTGCCAGGACGCTGAGACCAGCACTTCCAATTCTGATGGGCTTATCAAAAATATTCACTAAGATCCTAAACGTTCGTAGCTTCATTAAAAAAGAATTATAAAAAGTCAACGAAACATGTTAAAATTAATAATCTCAGTAATTATTGTTTCAACAAGGTGTTGCGCAATTCAGTGCCATTCGGTTCCATTAACAAAAAAAGAGAGAAAAAAAGGGCTTATTAATAATCGAGAAATAAATATCAAACCTGGAAACTTGATATCGTAACGGACTGAATGTTGTGTTTTTAATATCTTTGCTCAGCTTGCAGGGCGCAGGCGGTTGCCACGGCAACGGGTGTGCTTAAGCGAGAGAGAGAGAGAGAGAGAGAGAGAGAGAGAGAGAGAGAGAGAGAGAGAGAGAGGAGTGGTTTAGAGTTGATCGTCTGTTCGGGTTGTTTTATCTTTGTTTATCTTGTTTATCTTTGTTTATCTTTGCTGTGGCTCATTACACCTGCTGTAGTTTCTGAACATTCAATAAACGACAAAATTGGACTATAGTCCAATTATAATTACCTTGTTTTCTGTCACTTTATTATTTCTGCTATAACTGATGTATATTCGCATATAAAATAAGTCAATAGAGTTTAATTTGCTATTTTTATGTCTTGTGTGATGAGGTAGATCTCAGGTGGCTGGTGAGAGAAAAAGATCTTGCTCTCAAAAAGTTTGGGCACTCCTGTATGAAACCATCCAAACTAATTGAGAAACCTGTTCCTCTCCTCCCCTGTGAGGGCGCTGCAGCGAGAAGCACAGGAGGAAACGACACGAAAGCCTTCAAAGAAGAAATGAGCGCAACTTCCTCTTTCACGAAATGTAAACAAAAATAGAGAAGCGTCGATTTTAGCGGTGGGCGAATGTCTGTGGCCTCCTGCTAGCGCTAAGCTAGCATGTTTGTTTAGGTTGTATTTACCCAGAATGCCCTGCGCGGTAGTCCTCTTCCTTTCTTTGGGGCGGTTTCTGCTCTGCTCTGCTTGGATTTTAGGCGCTTTTTTCAGAGTTACGCATTCATGCCTCCACAAACGAACCGGGTTTTCTAGACAAACGAGTTTGATTAAAGCGGACTAAACATAGCTGGTGTGAATGCATGAAACTGGGACATGAGATGAAAAACAAAGTGGTTTATCATTCAGATCTGAAATGATTCTGTGAAAGTGTTTGTCTAAAAGCTCTTTGGAAAGGTTTCCTTCACGTTTCGGTTTTATTTGTGACAGTGAGTAATGGCTGAGGGGCGGAGGGACTGTGGAAACTTCACGAGTTGTTCGGATGAAAAGGAAAAGAAGAAGTTCCCTCCCATGACATCACTCTGTCAGATGACCTCTGGGTGAATCAGACACACCTCTATATTTCCTCCAGGGCCGTTCACATAATGCTGCTTATTTACTAATCCAGGAATGTTTGTAATAAATCACAGAAACAAGAAGTGCATTTTTAACAGCAGGATTCTCTCTTCTTTGATATAAACTTTATGATAACTGTGACATTTTGGTGCTTTAGGTGAATGCAAACTTTCTAGAAATTCCTCCATCCATAAAAAAATTAACTATGCCAGGTGGAGCTGCAAAACTGCCAACACCAAAGAAGAAGTAATGTAACGTGTACTTCATGTTTAATTAGCTTCTGAAGCTTCACTAACATGGACAATATAACTGGTTCTTTAAATATCTGATGTTAGATTTATTTTAACAAAGTTTCATCTCAATGGTTTTATTTTATTTACCATCAAACCAAGCAAAACTTTAAAAATGTCACAATTAGCCCTGTCACAATGACAAGTTTTGTCCCAGTAGTTATTGCGATAAACGATAATATTGTTGTTTTGAGATCATTTTCAAGTACTATAATGACATAATAATAATGAAAGAATGCATTCTCAAATATCATTAAACTTTAAATTTTCATGAACATTTAACACTGGAACTGAAAGACATTTTAAATATCGAAAATAAAATGAACAAAACAACAGAAACAACAAATAAAATGAATGATAAAGTCTCTGTAAACAAAGGGCTCGATGAGACCAAAGCACCAAACTGAAGACTTTTGTCATCCACTTTTTGGTAGGAAGAGAAAAAACAATAAATTATGCAAATGGAAATTATTGAGCTTGTTTTAATTTATCAAGCGATTAATTGATTTATATTTATTGTGACAGAAAGAGCTGGATCCTTGTTCCATAACCCAGGAGAGCCTGAGCGCAGACGAAGAACACAAACCGAACACATGAAGACAGAAAAGTTAAAGAATGTTTTCCAATATTTACTGCAGAAACATACGGATGTAATAAACTTTGATGCATCATGAGGCTGAAATCTGGGTGTCGGGTTTCCTTTTGTTCTTTTTCGTTCCCCTGGTGGAGAGAATCAGGGTCTGTAGCTCCCCACAAGCTCAAACTCCACAAAGATGATTCAGATGTTGTTCAGCATTCAGAGCGCCCATCTGCCAGCCAGAAAGGCTGAACGTGATTCAGCCTTTCAGTCCAGAACGGAAAGAAAAGGTTAAAAAGCTCCCAAACCTTCATAAACATGCATCAAAGCAGATTTTACAAGTTGCACATGTAGGTCATTTCTCTGTGAGTTTCACATGTTTTCTGTTGTTGGTTAGATGAACAAATATCTGTTTTTGTCTCACCGCTCCTGTTAGGTTCACTATAAACAGTCACATCTGTAATCTAAAGCACAGAGTTACATTTACTTAAGTATCTTTTTCTCTTTTTTTGGGAAAAAAAAAATTACTTTTAGGAATAATTTTACAATGTTGTACTTTTTACTTTATACTTTTACTTTTATTATAAAATATTTCTACTTTTAATTGAGTAAAATTTCTGGATTCTCTACCTACTGAATGAAAAACAAACATGTTTTAACCAAAGATTCACCAGACAGACACACACCTGCAGTTTTTCTTAAAGTTTTTTATTTAAAAAATTGATTTGGAAAAAAAATAATTTTGCCTAATTTTGTTGTTTTTTGTTACTTATATGAATTTTTGTCATTTTGGGTCTTAAAATACTAAAATTTCAATTTTTAACTTTACATTTTACAAATTTTAAATATTAAATGATTGATAATTTGATCAGCTACTCAGTACTTTAGTTACTTTTCACCAAATACTATTTTACTCTTGAGTAATTTCTTGGACAGAGGTAAAGGATCTTGTTTTGAGTAAATACTTCTTGAATATAGTTAAAAAAGTTTTTATTTCCACTTATAATGGGACATCTTCCCATGTTATAAGTGAAATAATCTTTCAGAGGAACTAGATATTTGCACTAGAATCTAGACCAAAACTACTTGTTGATATTTTGTGTTTTTGCAGTCTGCTCATTTATTCACCTTATATGTTTTTCTTTCTATTGTGTTTTTATAATCTATTTAATCATTTTCAAAGTCGTCTGCTGTAAATCTGAGAAGTTTTGTCCAGTTTGGTTGGAGCCTTTGCAGAGTGAAACAAAGGGGATTTGAATTTGTGACAGTTGTCTTGTTGAAGTGGGACTCATCATTAAAAAGGGAGGAAACAGCCTGGAAGAGGTTTGTCTTGATCATGTGGTGAAACGGGGGTTTTACCAGAACCTCTGGGACTTCGAACAACCAGCACAGCAGCCACTCCAGGAACCTCTGGCAGCACATGAAAGGATCAGAAAAAGTGTGTGTGCTGCTCTGCTTCTCACACCTTTTGTGACCCGCAGATGTTTTAGCGTCGAAATGCACGTAATGTTTCTGGAAAATTAGGACAAAGGTCCACTCAAGCTTTTGACTTTCTCCCTCTTGGCCCGTCTTGAAGCAAAACTGCCGCTGGTTCCCCTCGAAATGTGCATCTCATTACTCAGTTTGCAGCAGAAGTTTTCTCTCTCTGCCTCAGACTCTTCAGTTCATAAAATCTCTGCTGCAATCCTAACAAACCGAAGGCTGGCGGGGCGGACACACCTCTCCCTGCAGGAAGGAGTTGAGCTGCTGCGTGACACGGAGGAGAGTTTAAAGACTCGGTTTGGCTCAATTTTATGGCCTCCTCTGATTCTGGACTTCCTCTCGCTGGGCGGCGTCGTGTCAAATCAGAGTTCAGATGAGGGAAATGCAGCAGATGCTGTGAGATTATTATAATTAAGAGCCTGACGTCACAGTTAACAAAAGCACTTCAACACTAAAACTGAAGTAATTCATTCATTTAGAAAATATTTTCATAGAAAAAAGTTTTAAAATGATAACAAAAATGTCTTTTGTGCTTGGTAAAAGATCATAAGCCATTTCTCCAGCCAGCGCTGGAATAGCACGTTTGTTTTTGGTTGTATTTACCCAGAATTCCCTGCGCTGTAGTCCAATTCCTGCTTTTGAAGCCGTCTCCAGATTCAAACACCACCAGAGTTCATTTCAACCAAACCCAGATCTAGGTTTGTAGGCGGCCAGAGTTCTCTTTTTGGTCCACATCAAACGAACCGGACTTTGATAAAACAGCCGTGAATGAAATCTAAGATCCGATTTAATAAACAATTAGATCATTTCAAACACTGACAACATTTTTATTAAAAGAACCATAGCTGCAAAATGGATTCTGACAAGACATTTGTTTTATTTTTTGTGTTTTTAAATCATCTTTGGGGCATTTTAAAAGGGAATCTTATGTGAATTGACTTTTTTGTGGCATAATTCTTGTCCTCATGTGTCTTGGGGCTGAATGTTATTACCCCAAACATAGCAAACATCAACAGCAGCTGCACTGCAAAACACAAAACCTTACCAAGAATTTATGGTTTAGTTTCTAGTGTAAATATCTTGGTACACTTCAAATAAGAGAAAAGTAATCTACAAGCAACTTTTCAGCTGGAGGCGCTTGTTTTAGTTAATAATTATTTACACTTGAGGAAAAAAATACTATTTCCATTGGTAGATTATTTCACTTATAACTTGGGAAAATGTCTTGTTATAAGTGAAACAACTTTTTAATCAGTATGGAGGAATAACAGACATAAAACAAGCTTCTATGTCTCGCTGAAAAGTTCATTTTAAGTTATTTTGGTCTTAATTCAAGAGTGTAAAGATATTTCTACCAGAAATTGGACAAATGGCAAATAGTTAAAATAAAAGTTAAAAGTAAAGTGATTTTCTGCTGATTGCAGGAAGTAGAACCTTAAATGATGCTGAATGTCTCTCAGTTGTTTATCGTCTTGGAGAGTGTTTGTGGATCAGTTCAGTCAGAACATTTATCAGCCAGACCGTCGTCTGGGTTACGCCGGTCCCGCCAGCTGGTCAGGGAGCCGTCGGATCAGGTCCGTTTGACCCGCTTTAGCTCCAGACTGCACAGCTGTTTCATGCAAGAGCTCAGCTCATTATGTTTAATTGTGGAGAATTTCAGCAATGTGCAGTCGGCTGTGCTGCAGGCTGGAGTTTCACGCGGCTGTTTGCCGTTTCTGCCCTGCAGATAAAGGTTCTGTGCAACCCTGAAGAGTGATGTTTATGTATTATTTATATGAATTGCAGAAACGTGACAGTTTCAGTCCTAGTAGACTCATATTTTCCGCTGGGTGAGCATAGATCTTTGTGCAGTCAGCAGTTTTTTGTTTTGTTTTGTGATGCTGATTTTATAGAGAAAAGGTTAAAAGCTGAAGACTGGTGTAGTGAACATGTATTTTTACATTTTTGCCATTTTCTGCTGGCCTTGTTTTAACCCTTATTCTGTCAGATTTCAACAATAGAATTACTGGTTGAAAAATAGAACCAGACTGAAACTAAATGTGGATTTTCATCCAAAAAACATGCATGAAACATACATGAATTCTTTGTAAATTTGAATCTTTGGTGAAACGTTCATTAGCAGAATCTTCTGCATAACATCTAGTTGTGTTTTCATTAAAATGTGTGCAAAACTTTGTCAGTAACTGCATTTCCACTGACCATATAATTGCACAATTTGACACTTCAAAAATAAATTTGCTTAATAGAAACATACCAATTCTGAAAAAAAGAAAAACGTGTTTTTTGGATTAAAAGTTTTATGTGCAAGGATGAGATGTTTTTTTCTTTGGCATTTTGAAATTGGTTTTGCAAAAGTGCAATGAAAACTTGACCAAGAACCTGCTGGTTAAGGAGAAAAAGACGTGTGGTAGGATGGTGATGTAGCATCATGCTCTTTAATTACTCACTGCTGGAACGAACTTATTCATGTGATTTTGATCATTTTCCTTATTTAATGGAAACTCTGGAATTGGGAAATGGTTATTTTTTTATGACATTAGCAGAATATCAGCACATGTACACTTGTAATGGAAATGCAGCTAATATTCCACTGATGTCGAAAGAAACACAATTTTGCAATTTCATTAAACAAGAAACAGGATTTGACCCTTGAGTTTGACACATGTGCTTTATCTGGTTTATCGATCCATTCTGGCACAACCGAACATTTGTGATCTTAGTGTTATGGGGTTCCATTTGTGTCAAAAATAAGTAGAAGTCATATGTGTAGATGTGTCGTTGCTATGTGTCGTTGGTCTATGTTGCATCTGCATGTATTAAACGTGCTTCATTAGTAAGTGGATATCTTCCGTTGTGGGGACTTTCCTCCTCCAGATTCCCTCCTGTTTGTTGATGAACTCCTCCAGCAGGCAGCGCGGCCCTGGCTGGAATGACAACCACGTGAGGCACAAAAAGTGACGCACGCAGACCCTGCAGGAGCCCGCGTAATGAGGCTAAAGACGCTGACGGCGAGCACCTGTCAAACCTCATATCAAGTCTCTCCATTTTTCCAGCTTCGGGCTGGCTTCCTCTGAACCCGAGCAGCCGGGCAGCAGACGCCCTCCAAGCATCGCGTGTCCCATAAATGTGTTAGCGATCCGCGCGCCGGAGGGGTGGTGAGCTCCCAGAAGTGACACCGTGTGTTGTAGGGTCTCCTCTGACGCAAGGAAACCTTTCAGTTGTAGTGTCTGGTGTCACTCGGATGCATAGCAACGCAAATGCTGCCTATAAATATACTTCCCTGTCCGGGCTATTTTAAAACCAATAGGGTCAAACCGAAGTGTTCAGCTTCCTTTCAGTGTTGGAGACAAAATAAAGTAAAAAACTGTAAACTAATAAACTTCTGTAAAGGGAAAGCAATGAGTCAGCAAATACTGTTATGTAAGACATAAAGGGTACTCTGCAAAAACACAAAATCATACCAAGAATTGTTATTCCAGTTTCTAGTCCAAATATTGGACAAAACGGACTCTTCAGAAAGATTTTGAAGCTTTTTAAAGTCAATAATTCCCTGATATTGACGAAAAAGTATTTGTACAATTGGCAGATTACATGGGAAAAATGTCAAGTTTTGTTGTTGTGGGGAATTTGGTTGTGGATTTTAAGAAACAGGCTTGAATTAAACACTGTTTCCATCACAGAAGAAGAAGTGGAGGTGGGTGAGGAGATGAGGGTGGACTTGTTTCTGCCATCATCTGTTACACTGATGGCAACAAAAAATCTTTCCATAAAATGTCCAAGTAGCTATTGTGATAAACAATAATAATGTTGTTATGAGACCATTTTGAACTAATATATTGATAATGGCATAACAATGCAAGTTTTCCCTCTCAAAATCAATAAACAACACTAAGCAAGTATTTTTGATCTAGTTTCTAGTACAAACATCTTAGTACACTTGAAATAAGACAAGTAGTTAAGTTAGTATTATTAACTTAACTATCCTTAATATTTATGAACAACTTCGAGCTCCACTTGCAGATTATTTCACTTCTGGGAAAATGTCTTGTTATGAGTGAAAAAATAAGCCAATTTAATTAGCACTTTTTGATCAATATTCAATTATTATTGACTCAAAACAAACTCCTATAGATTGCTGAATCAAATTATTTGTTAGAAAAACAAAACAGTTCAGATATAATTATTGTGTGTGTGTGTGTGTGTGTGTATGTGTGTGTGTGTGTGTGTGTGTGTGCGTGTTTGTGTGTGTGTGTGTGTGTGTGTGCCAGTGATTACAGGTTGCTTTCTGTGACTAGAAAGCAACCTGTAGTGTTATATTTTCCTTTTTATTATTGTCTTGTATATAAATTTTTATGACCTATCAAGGTACAGCTCATCAAATGGTGACATTTATGTTTGAACTGTTCCATTTCACCATTTTAGGTAAATTTTATTACTATTTTCCATCAGAAAACAACCAGAAAGCAAAGAAATATTCCATAAACATTATTATTTCTATCAGTTGTTTCTGAAATCTGCACCATGTTGGAGAATCAGTGGCTTTATTGAAACTCATCTTGTTATACATGCAGTAACTTCAAGAGTTTACATAGTAGACCATGAAGATAAGTTCAGACTTTGCTACATAAAGTTTATTATCAAAAACGATGTGGAGGATTAAAGTTCTTCAGGAGAAAATACATGAAAGGTTAAATAGTTTTCTCCAGAATATCATGTACATTATTATGATTCTGGATTTTCCCGTTTCCCTCCTCCATCCTGGGCTGTTTTTTCTTTCCCCACAATCCTTCCTGTTGCAATCAGCCGCCCCAAGCAGCAGCGCGTTAATGCAGGACTTCCTCTCCACCGCTGTGCACAGTGGTAATTCAGTTTAATTGGGTTTCGTTCCTCCTGGCTGTGTTCCCAGCACTCCAGATGCTCGTCGTCTGTTTGACAAATAAACCCCTGCCAGTGTCTTCAAAGCCCGCAGCGTCTGAGCTTTTGCAGGTCGGAAACGCTGCGATGATGCCTGATAACGTCCCAGAGAGTTTGGCGGGTTCATGTGAAAATACTCCTCCGGTTGGTGACCAGGGCGGTTTGACTCTCCCGCCGCCTCTCCTTCTTCCGCTCCAGCCGCACCCTCCAGCAGACGGCGCTGGACGCCAGCAGCACCAGCCCGGCCGACAGCAGCACCAACCCGAAGTAGGAGATGGTGGATCCGTGCGAGTTGAAGCTGTACGCCACGGCGGTGACCACGATGCCGGCGATGAGGACCACCACGCCGAACGGGACGGTGCAGCGGTAGCAGGAGAGCTCCGCGCCGCCGGTGGCTGCCGTCAGCTGGACCTCGTTCACCAGGGGGATGTTCAATGTCGTCATGGCGACTGGTGGTTGCTCGGCGGCTTTGGGCTTCTCAGAGGTCGCTGGCGTCTTCATTGCGTCCTTGTTGAGTTCGTCTGGCATCGCAGGATTAGGATGAACCGACTACAGTTGGCTCCTCACTGCGGCGCTCTGGGGTTCCCAGTCTGAGGAGAGACAAACCAACCAGTAAGCAAACCAGAAGAGGTTTGGATTGATCCAAAATCAATCAAAAATATTGATAATATCAGCGCACAACCTTTTACATTCTGAGGTGTGTGTGGACACTGCGGTGTGACTCTGTTTTAGGGTTTTTTCACATCTGATAGTCTGATAGACTTCCTTAGTTTGGAGACCAGAATTGCAACATTTGCTACATTTTCAGCTGCTGTGATTCACTTTCACATTTTTTTACTGAGTCAAATGATCCAAACTAATTGAAAACCTCCTCGCCTGTGGGGGCGCTGCACCAAGAACCATAGAAGGAAATGACACAAAAACCTCTAAAGAGGACACTGAGTGCAACTTGCTGCTTCACAAAATGCAAACAAAAATGCATGTATTCACACCTCACCAAAAGAGCCGGGCTACCAAGACAAATGAACTTCAGTTCAATTAAAGTGAACTAAACAGGTCTGGTGTGAATGCAACCGCAGATCGCATCATTTTCAAACACACAAACAGATAAAGGTAATTTTTATGCCTTTGTTTTGGCGCCCCCACTACCACAGCACCCATATGCAGGGGAAATCATGCATACCCACTAATGGCATGTTCTGCAGGATTTAACTTATTTTTGTTTTTACACAATATTAGAAATATATTAAAAGATACAAATAAAAAAATAATTAAATTAACTTTTTAAAATAAAAAAATACAACTGTTATTGCCTGACATAATAATAGCAATTCTTTTGTGTATGCTTGGTCATTTGTAGCAAAGGATGCATCTGCAGCTAAAAACATCTGTTTATACTTTTGGTTAATAGATAGATAGCCAAAGGTGCTTAATTGGAGGTTCATTTATTGTTCTTTCAGGAAATGAATTTTAGTCTGTATCTTCAGGTAACAATTATTAAGTTAGATGACGATTATTTCTATAATCATGATTAATTGGATAAATCGTTTCAGCCCTGGTCAAAAGGTCAAGTTTAGTTGCTCAACGCAGAAGAAACGAGACTGAAGCAGATGTTTCTGGTTTGATTTCCACATCACATTTCACAATTCGCCAGCTCACTCTGACCACCACACACTGCTTCAATAAACCAATGTAACCTCTTTGCACAATCCAGGCCGCCTCTCAGCCCAGTCAGGGGAGAATGACGCAGGTCCGCTCAGCCCGACACGAGCTGAGACATTCCCTGGAGAGCGCGGGATACGGAGCGCTCGCTGAAACGCAAGAAGCTCTGAAATCACAAGCAGTTTCACAACCGTCCCCTTCTTTCTCCCGCCTGTAGGTTTTCCCAACGCGAAGCCGGGATTCAGACACTGAGGGACAAACAAGTTGCTTCATCACAACCAGATGCTGCTGGAGTTCATCTTTCTTATCCCAGAACAGTCACTGCATGTAGGAAGCTTTCCTGGAGGTTTGTTTTTTCACTGCTGATACTGGACCTCAGGTTCAGCGTCAGTCTTTGGGTTAAAGCTGAAGTTCCTCCACATTCCAGCATGTGGCTGAAATGTTTGATTTTTGTCTAAACTAGGTGACAGATTTCTGTTTGTTAGTATTAAGCATCCCGTTGAAGAGGGAGGGACACAGAGGGAACAGAAAATCAGTAATAATGACTTAATTTGTTCATGTCTCTGAAAGTAAAGCAACTCAGAACCAGAAAGTGTCCACACCAGAGATTCACAAAACATTTTGTCCAAGTTAAGGTCCAGTGTCAGCTGTCTGAATTATCATTTTCTCATCAAATCCCCATTGTCAGTCCTCTTAGGCTGAACGATATGCATGACAAACAACATAAGCATTTCATATCAGTCAATATAGATAATTATTGATTTATTTTTTGCCAAACTGGTGGCATGATCTTTCCTGTTTTATCAACAGTTTTCAGTTCATGCTGCTGTTTTTTTATTTTTAAGCAATTAGAAGGCATGGCGGTGAAACCTGAAACTGCTACCGCACAAGTGGCTCAACAAGTTGTTGCTATGAAACCAAGGAATGAGTTGCTAGGTAACCAAAGAATGAGGTGAGTGAGTTAGTGCAGGGGTCCCCAAGCTACGGCCCGCGGGCTGGATCCGGCCCGCCACCTCATTTGGTCTGGCCCCCTGAACAATACCAGAGAGCATTCAGTGTTTTTTTTCCATATATATGTGGATTTTTCTTCAACCACCAGGGGGGGCTCTTGAGCAGATATGAAACTTAGTTTCCCTCAATGGAATATATAGTAGTCAGTACCAGTCACCGTTTCGCTCACGGTTTTTTTCCATTTGCATTCTGGGTAAAAATCTATCTACAAACGCGAATATGTCGTCGGCAGTAATCCAGCGCCGCACCCCCCGCTCCACAGTTTCACTCCCCCCCCCCCCGCCCCCTCCGTCAACAAAAGTTTTCTAAGGTTTCTTTCTTGAAAAACTAAGACCGGACCCCGACCAGAAAAGGGAACAGTTATGTGGCCCTCGCAGGAAAAAGTTTGGGGACCCCTGAGTTAGTGTATTCCTGAAACCAAGCTGGCTGAGAGGTTGAGCGACTAAAAGCCTTTCCATTGCCTACATCCCCCAGATTGCAGTGCGGTTCTGGATCAGAGTTCAGTGAAATTATTGAACATTTTATCAGATCAGTCAAATGCTACTTCTCCATCTTTGGTTCTGGTTCTGGGGATCCAGAGCAGAACCAGAAGACCTGAGAGGGATGAAATGTTGATACAACAGCAGCAGATCTTTAATGTATTGTGGTGCTATGCCGTTCAGTGATTTATAAACTACCAGTATGTTGAAGTCTATCTGCTCTATCTTCCTGGTTTTAGTCAGAACTCCAGCAGCAGTATTCTGGATCAGCTGCAGCTGGAGGATTTTTTAGACAGACCTGTAAAAACACTGCTGCAGTAACCAATGCAACTGAAGATAAACACATGATCTAGTTTATCTTGCCAGGACATTAGTCATTTAATCCTAGAAATATTCTTCAGGTAATAAAAGGCTGAATTTGTAACTGTCTTTAAGTGTCTCTGAAGGTTCATGTCTGAAATCACACACCAATATCACTTCCTCAGACAACCGATGTATTACCTGATTAAAAATACTTTAAACATCATATTAGAAATTAGACATTTTATCAGCTTTGATGGAAACCAGCACATCCCATTTCTTACCGACCATCACAAACACATGAACATTTCTTAACATAAAAATCTGGAGGTAGAAGAAACTTAAACGTGTTTCACTGTTCGGTCTTTCAGTAGGACGAGGATCAAAACATGCGGACAAAATCAACAAATTGTTCAGCAGAAACAAAATCAACTTTCTTCCTGTGAAATGTCGTGAGAAAATGAAGTTATTTGATCAAATAACTGAAAACTTAATTTCTAAGATTTTTTTCCACTTGTAAAATGTTGCATAGATTTATTTCTTGTTTGCTACAATGCTATAAACAATGAATGAATGTTCTTGGTGTTCTCAAGTAATTTCTAGAAATATTAAAACTGCAACAAGGTGCATTAATTGAATAGATAAGATATTAAAAACTATTTTTAATGACTGTTGGGAATTTTGTGCATAGTGGACCCTGTTTAAATTTCAGATCTGAAAGAGATGGTATCAATCTATGCATACAAACATTAAAAACTTCAGTGAAAAAAAATCTCATAAAATCCTCTGAAACTCTGCAGGCTGGTCGTTATTTTACTTATTTGAGGAACAAACAGGAGCCTTTTGCTTTTATATAATAAAACTGCTGCTGGTGGTTAAGTTTGCTGCAGAAGTAAAAACCAAACATTTACATTTCCTTGAATAAATTTGTAGAGTTAATTATTTAGTGTGATTTGTTACCATCCAAGCTAAAATTAAAGAAATCAAAAAGGAAAGTTTCTGAAGATTAAATCGGCTTAAAATAATGTAGCAACAAGGGACCTGAAATGAGTTAAACCTTTATTATCCCATAGATTAGTTTACAAATTCAGCTTCCTTTATTTACACAGCGACAATTCGCAATAATACTAAATGAATAGATAATCTTCAGAAACATCTAAATAAATCCATCAAGCCAGATTATATTCACCAAATTAAATACAGAAAAGTGGAATTAAATCTACTGAAGGCGGCATAAAATCATTTCAAGATTAATTAAATTAGTTGGAATTAGAAAAATTAAAAGTATTTGTTACCTCATGAGTTATTCCAACACCAAGTTTCCGAACCGCTGCAGTAAAAGTCGCTTGTTTCGGAAGCAAAGTGGGTCATAAAGTGTTCTGGCTGGTTCGGTTCGGGCTGCAGTCCGACTCTCCTGTAGTCCTGAGTAAAGAAGCCTGGGAGCCGAACTGCCATCCTCACCGAGGCGGACCGTGTCAAGTATCGATGACTGCGTCAAGTTCACGGTGATCAGGGAAAAGTGGACACTTCCGGTTGAGTTTTTCCAAAATAAGATAAATCATAGCCGTCTAAAAAAGCCAAAATGTAAAAAAAAAAAAAAAAAAAAATCTGATTTCGTTATATCTGTTCGATTTGAAAGTCAAACATCTTGAAATTAAATCTGATGTTTTAGGTTAGCTATTTTTATCATATTAATAAAGTACAGAAGTTTAAAATTACTCCGCCTTTAAGTTGTTTGGAAAAAACAACTTTAAAAAATTGAGATAAATTTTAACAAGTAATCAAATTAATTTTATTTAAGTAAATATATTAAGTTTAGTTAGATTTTTGGACACATTGTTCTGAACTGGAACTCCAAAATTCTTGCTAAATTCAGTTTCAAAACAGAAAGAAAATGTTGACAATTAAAACTCATTCAATTTAATTCAAATATTATCTAAAGTATTCCTCGTTTCTTATGAACATTTCATTTGTTTGTCCTTACAATATTTCTTCCTTCCACTCAACTTTCCTTAATACTAGAATGCGGGACACAGATTCTTTAGCAAAATTATTGTTCTTGTTATTATTTATTTATTTGTCTTTTATAGAGCATGTCAGTGACTAACAAGTAAGCAGACTTTCCAAAACATGACTAAAAATACTTCTTATTTACTAATTTCCTAGTTTTATCTTCATTTTACTTTAGAAAAATATTATTATGCAATATCATTAAATTGTTGTGTATAATTTGTTTATATTCACCTTGTGTAAATTACTGAATAAATTAAAAACAAAAGAAATCATAGTGTCAGTGTTGGGCAGTAACAAGTTACATTTACTGATTTACATTTACTTAAGTAATTTTTTTTAAAGATGTACATTTAGGAGTATTTCTATTACTGTGCTTTTAACTTGTACTTGAATAATTTTATTATAAAGTATCTCTACTCTTACATGAGTCTGGATTTTCTACCCACTGAATGAAAAACAAACACGTTTTAACCATTAATTCACCAGACACACACACACCTGTTTCATAAGTTTTATATTGAAAGAAACTGATTTGGAAAAAAATTATTTTGTCTGTTTTTTTGTTTGTTTGTTTGTTTGTTTTTTGTTACCTATATGAATTATTGATATTTTGGCTCGTCTGTTGATGTCATTTTTAAATATGAAATGATTGATCATTTGAACAGTTCTTGACTTTTTACCATACAAACTTGGCGCAGAGTCGTGACCGTGTCCAATCTTTTATTTTGGTATTTCTAAGCGGAAGCTGTGAGTTTGTGTCCGGCCAGGCAGCTCGGTCAGCTGGCGGCTGCTGTCAGAGGAGCCGAGCCGCCGTCATGTCGCTGCAGTTCGGGGATGAGGAGTTCCAGAGCGCCTGGCAGGAGCTGGACGAGCCGCAGCTGGACGGATGGGAACTCTTCACCGAGGCGATGGGGGTCCAGATCCACCGGCGTTACGACCGGGTAGGCAGAACCGAGCCGGTCCGACTGAACAGAACCTCTGCAGAACCTGCAGCAGGTGTGTAAATAACACACATGAATACCGCTCAGCCCTGGCCTCTTGAAACGAAAATAGATTTTTTTATTATTATTTTGTTTTATTAATAATACTTCACCTGGGATGTCCTAGCGGCCAGAGGCGGAAAAATCCGGAACTGAGCGACAGTTTGCTGATTTACTCAGAAACCACCTCAGCAGGTTCTCTGCAGCCTTCAGGAGACTGGAAATTTTTACCAGAACTGGAAAAGCAGGTCATTGGGAACTGAAACTAAGCATGGAAAAATGAAATCATTTTAAAAGGGTGTAAATCCAACCCTTTTTAAAGCTTTATACCATGGCATAATGTTATGTTGCTTTAATCTCCCAAGGCAACCTTTCAGCTGTCCAAAACGCCTTGGTGAACCTCCTTCTGGCCACTCAGCTCCTTCAGACTAACCAGCAGCAATTAGCAAACATCAGCGGATCTGCTGAGCTCATCACTGCTCATCACTCAGTGCAACACTGGTAAAAATGTTTCTAAACCAGGGGTGTCGAACTCCAGTCCTCAAGGGCCAGTGTCTTGCAACTTTTAGATGTGCCTCTGCTGCACCACCTGAATAGAATAATTAGGTCATTAGCAGGACTCCGGAGATCTGATCTACACAAGGAGGAGGTAATGAAGCCGTTTCATTCCAGTGTTTTGTACCTGTGGCACATCTAAAAACTGCAGGACGGCGGCCCTTCAGGTCTGGACTTTGACACTTGTGCTCTAAATGGTTAATAGATGTGATAACTTCCTGAAAGTAGAGTTTCAGAAAGAGCAGGAGTTTTTAAAGAGACAGAGGCCCAATTTCAAGTCGTTAAGGGGCAGTATTATTTATTCTATAGTAATGTTTATTAAAACCTGTTGAAGTAAATCCAATAACTCTGCCGGTACGGGAGAGAGAAGGAGTGAAGACACACCTTCCTTTTGCTGGTTGCAGGAAACTGGACTTTATGAGTACAAAGTTTATGGAGCGCTGGACAGCTGCGACCCAGAACTCTGTGCAGACGTCTACATGGACCTGATGTATCGGAAACAATGGGACAGTTATGTGAAAGGTAAAAAGACAAATTCACACACCTTTGTTATTTTAGAATGTCTTTGGAAAACTCAGATTTTTGTTTTGGGTTTCATGCACATCTGCAGCACCAAGCAGGTAACATGTTCGCTGCAGCTGGTATTGGTCAGTTCCATCCAGAAAGGAAGGAATGGTCCAGTGTGGATGTAGTTTAGTTGAGCTGCAGACCGGCGATGAGGCAAAGTGGTTAAAACAGGCAGAAACACATCAGATACCGAAACTGGGTCAGGTGTTTTAGTTATCGATTATTCTGATGATTAATCAGCTAAAAGAGTAGCTGCATTGTGCAGATTTTTCATATAAGCCTTTTAGGAATACACCCATCCACTGTTTCACGTCTGATACCTGTATCGATATCTGAGGTTTAGTATCGGCTGATACTGATCCAATACAGAAAGAGTTCTGAATTGACTTAAAACGTGTGGGTTTTTTTAAACACAGACATAAATTAACTGAATGTCAAATGTATTTGATAACGCTGCACCAGCACAGCTCATTTAAATACACCAGTAACTTCACAAGCTTGGTCAAAAATGGACTGATACAGACAGTAAAATAGGATCTGTGCATCTCTAATTAGAAATGCATCAAAAGTTGCAAATAAACAATGCAATAACATAATTTGTTTATTGATTCTTGCATTAATGATTAATAAATTGAGAGCAAAATGTGCTTAAAAGAATATATATATATATATATATATATATATATATATATATATATATATATATATATATAAACAGTAATTTGAACCAGGTGAAGCCAAAACTGGTACAAATATTTACAGATAAAGATTTTTCTTTTATGTTAAATGCAAAATGTATTTATTTTTTGTTCTCACTGTTGTGAGTATGTTGTTCTTTTTTGAGTCAGAATACTCCAGTTAACATTTAACTGGTTGCTAAATTAGTTGACAATTGTTTGAATAATCGATTTATCATGATTAATCGTTTTAGCAGTAGAGGACACAGAGAATGTCCCAGATTGCATCCAGACCTCACCATTCCTTTCAGGTTCTGCACTGCAGCTGCTTATTGTTTGAAATATTAGAAATAATTAGATTAGTTTTGCTTTCTATGTTCTTGTTTAACAGCTTTTAGAAAACACTTTTAAAGTTGATGTGTTCATTTTGTAGTTTTGAGATGTGTCTGTCTTGTTTTATGTGTTGCAGTAAAAGCCATCAGAAGGTTAAAGTTATGTCTGCAAAATATGCAGCTGTGTTTATTTGAGCCTCCATGACTAACAGGAAGATTCAGCTGGAAATCTTCTGAATATTTGGGTCAGTTTGGGAAGCGAAACTCTAACATCAAGGCCGAATGTTTAGAACTTTGACAAATGTTTGAGGATGTTGTTTTTACCACAAACTGCAAAAAATAATGGAAAAACGGCAAATTACTCAACAAAAACTGCTTCTAAGTATTACATTATTAATGGTTATAACAAATAAACTGATATAGTTTGGTACATGAAAATGAAATGGTTGACTTACAGAGGAAGATAAAATGGAAAGTCATGGAAGCAAAATGTTCCTGAGAAAAAGATATAAATTAAACTGCTGCTGGGAAATTACTGCTTTCAGTGCTGCTTTATGAAGCTTTTTGTTATTTTTTTGTCAGAGCTCTATGAGAAGGATTTCGATGGACAAACAGCGATTTACTGGGAAGTGAAATACCCGTTTCCTCTGAAAAACAGAGACGTATCCTTTAGTTCTCAAAAACAGACGACTTCCTTTCCATTTTTATTCGTTACTTTGTAGTTATGACGATTTCATGCAATCTTAACATCCATGTTCCCTGACTGCTCTGACCTCAGTATGTTTACGTAAGGGAGCGGAGAGACCTGGACATAAATGGCAGAAAGATCTTTGTGATCCTGGCCAGAAGCTCGCCGGAGACGGCGTGTCCAGAGACGAGCTCCGCTCTGAGGGTGACCGACTACAAGCAGAGCGTCGCCATGGAGAGCAACGGAGCCGGCGGCACTAAAGGTGACCAACAGCTGATTAATATGCAACAAAGCTGATGAAAATCTGATTCTGGATTAATAATTTGATTAATTATAGAATAAAAACTGTGATACTTTACAAGAGAAAATATAAGTAAACAATGATTACTTCTGGAGTTCCCCCAGGCTGCTTTCTCGGGCCACTTATAATTAATAAAATCTATTCTACAAGAAAGAAAATCTAAAACAAAAATTATTCTTGGTGTTCCACAAGGCTCGTTTCTGAGGCCACTTACATTTAATCCTTAATGTCCTAAATTTAAAATCTCCGCCTGGATATTTTTGCTTGTTTTAATTATTTTTAAATGTCCAGTGAGTAAATATATATTTGCCCATTTATCCATAACAACTGAAAATTTCAATATGTAGCAAGTTATTTTCACAATTTATCGTCTATTAAAAGAATCCCTCAGATTAATTTCCTGCTACAGTGGGGGTGAAATTACCGTAATAACCCGATATTAGCTGGGAAGCACAACGTCTTTGCTCCAAGAGGGAGATCAGCACCTCCACTAGTTTCAGTTCACTGGAAACCACCTTCTGACTGTTGGAGGGTTACATTTCTTTTCTTAGTGTGATCAGCTTAATGTTTTAGCCGTTAGCAGGTGAAACCCTCATGTGAGGACTAATCTTGTGCTGTGTTTCAGTGTTCATGAACTACTTTGATAATCCTGGTGGTATGATCCCGACCTGGCTGGTGAACTGGGCTGCGAAGGTGAGGGCAGTCATGTTCAAAACGGTCTAAACAAAGCACAGAAATTATGTTGAAAACCTGCAAAATGAGATGTGTTGTTTTTGGAGATGACTCACCAGGTGTTTTTTCCCCCTTAAGTTACTTTAATTAAAGCATTTTCCAGAATTTTATAAATGAAAGTAAAGCAGTTCTCACATCTCTGCAACTATCTGCATGTTCAGACATTTGGTTTTTCCTGCCGACTCTCTGGGACTCATTTCTCCCCTTGCTTTATGATTCTGCTGGGGTTTTGTTTACTGGTGTGTTGTAGACTGACGTCATTGGTTCCCCTTCTAGGTGGGTCTTTTTGGCTCATCTTCTGAACTAATGTGTGTTTTTGTTTTTTTTACTTCTTCCAGAGCGGGGTTCCAAGCTTCATTAAAGATCTGCAGAAGGCCTGCAACAAGTACAAGTCGTACTGCGAGAAGAAATGAGAGCAGCTCACTGGAAAAACACAAAATCTCACCAAGTGTTTTTGTCTAGTTTCAAGTGCAAATATCTTGTTATACTTAAAATAACTTACTAGAAATGTTTCACCAAGATATAGGAACAACTGCCAGATTATTTCACTTATAAAAGACATTTTTCTGTGTTATAAGTGCCAGTGGAACTATTTTTTTTTCACCAACATTAAAGAATTTAAACAAGCTCTTATATCTTGCTGAGAAGTTATCTGTAAGTCATTTTAGGTTTATTCCAAGTGTACTGAGATATTTGCATTAGAAACTGAAGTTACTTGGTGAGTTTTCTGTTTATGCTGTGCTGATGGTGACAGTGGCTCATGCTGAAGAGTTTTCTTGCTGCTCTGTTTTCCGTTTTTGCGTTTGGCGGCTATGGGGTTGTGTTCAAGGTGCATGTGGTGTGTTGGTTTTTGCAGCTCTTCCTGTTTACTTGGCCATAAAGCGAAAGGCTGCTGTGAATTGATTGTGTTCCCAGTTGCTGGTCTACTCCTCTCTTTTCAGGGGATATTTTCATTTAATTGACTGTTTAGTTGATATGAAGATGTCAATCATTCCTTCTGGCTGTATTTACTGAAACAATCTTTTTGCACGGGATTTCATGACCTTGTCTTGTTTACTGTTTGTGTTGATTGAGGGAGATGCAATATATTTGACTGAGTTGGGATATTCAGTAAAATATCAGAACTTCTGCATATGGATGCTGGATTACTTCACGCTCCTTTTGTCCTGGTGAATGGAGCGTAGCTGTGTCAATGCAGATAAATTCATTTTAATTCACCGATGCTGCTTGTTTATTCTCTCAGCTAAAATCAAATTAAAATGACATAATTTATATGTTATGAAGTCTTGGTATCAATCCAATACCAAGTAAATACAGAGCCAGTGTTGGTGACACAGATCATTTTTTATTGTTTACGTTTGTTGTATCATCAAACGTCTGACGTTTTGGTGTTTTTATGATTTTTCATTTGAATTGTTTTGTTAAAATCATGAATATCATTTGGAAAAAGTTTATCCACAAAAGACTTTAAAAACATCTCAACACCAAAAACAGAAACAGTAGAAAAACAAAAATGTGTTTTCTTCCCCAAATAAAGTATAAAAAATGATAAAACATCTATAATACAGATAAACGTTATTTTGAAAAATAACGAGTCGGAATCAATAGTTTTTTGGACAACTGATTCTCAAACAATCTCCCCTTAACTTTGCTTTGCTTTTACACTCACAAGATGGCGGCTTAAAATGGACACAAAGGTTTCCGGCTCTGTTTATAAATCCATTTTAGTCTTATGTGTCCCTTTAATAACCGTTAATTAACAATTACAACAATTTATTTATGAATACCAGCAGTTTGCTACCTAATTGAGACAAAAAAAAACTGAGAAAGATTTACTTTTTTTTTCAAACCAAATTTTATTTCTAATTGCTAAATAAGCTTTTGCATTTACATATGTATCATCAACAAAGACAATAACTACATATAGATTTGCCTTTATTCATCTCTCAAGGTGGTTTCAGGTGGTTTCAATCACGCATGCGCATTGGATTCATCTTCAATCGTTGACCACAGAACTACGTTCTGTTAACGAGCAGCGCTAATTTAGGCTAAAAGGAGACTTTTCCATTTTCCCTGGAAATGGAAAAGCTGCAGAAATTGAAAATCCACTCTGGAAGCTAACAGGAGAAGCTTAGCTTCAGGGAGAAAACCAACTCGTCTGGATGTTGAAGAGGTGTGCTGCTGATTACCTGCCTGTTTCTGATCAGAGAGAGGAGGAAGCGGGGTGCGCACCATTTATCAACCGGCGCGGCGGGCGGACGATTCCTAACGGCTCCGTGAATCAGGTGGGCGGTTCAGATTGGTCCTGTCTGACACGTGACACATTCAAACGACTGGTTCTTTAGATTCAGATATACAAATATTTAAAAATATCTTAATACCAAATAGTTAAAAATCTGTTACACAATGTTAATGTGTGTGACAGTGAATATTCTTTATTTGTGCAAATCTTGGACATATTTTTCCAATCTCTGTTTAAAGAAAAGAGATGAAAATTATCCTTTAAATTTTAAACCCAAGAAATCAGGAAGATGTGCTACATTCATAAATTATTGCACTGGTTTATTCCCCTTATGTTTTCAGCTGGATTTAACAGAAAAACTGCCTGTATAGGACTTATATTTTTTGGAAATTTTATTTTCATTATCTCACTGTATTATTTAAAAGATGAAAGTAGCACCAGAAACTCTTAGTGTCACATGTCAAGGAAAACCTGCTGAATTGATTGTGTTGTTTTTCTGTTCTCTTCCAGAAAATCTAAAAACTTCCAATTCCAGTGGAAAGCGAAGTGGCTTCGCTCCATGTTGGACGTCTTCTCCAGAAAAACCAGACTTTCATAAGGTTGGTGGGAGCTAAAGCAGGAATATCATTCACTTTACTGTCATCTATAGATGGATGCTATCTGAAATAGTTAAAGTTAAAAAGTGTGATGCTCTTTTTCACTCCGTGCTGTTTACTTTTAAAAATGAGGTGGGAAAACCTTAAAGTTCAGCACAAGTTGCTCAATGGGTTGTTGCTAGGTAACCATAAGCTGCTCAGCAGGATGTTGCTAGGGAACCAAAGAGTGAGTGAGTTGATGCCACCCAACTTGCTTAGCTAGCTGTGAGAGGTTGAGTGGCTGAAGTGTTTCCTCTGCCTACGTCTCCCAGAATGCTGTGCGGTTCTGGCTCTCAGTTCAGTGAATATTCTTAATATTGAATATTCTCAGATGTATTGTCTGTTGATATTATCTGTCTATCGCGATATAAACGTTTTTATTGGTTTATTGTCCCATAAAGCTAAAACGTGACGGTTTAGATGGAATTAAATGCAAAACTTTGATAGTTTAACAGAGAAAAACAAAGCAGTTAACTGACTGTACATTAGTTCCAGTTTTTTGTTTTTTAAAACTAGAGAGAGGAAATTAAAAACTTTTATAACAGGTTAAAGATCTTTTAAAGTCTTCAAACTCTTTAATGGATGTTTTATTATTATTATTATTTTAGTTTTATCTAACAGTCATACTTGTAGTTCCCTCAGACTCTTCATTAGTGTCTCATAAAATAGCCTGAAAACATAAAAAACTAATATAAACATGTTTTTATTAGATTTAAAACAATTAAAAATGGAATGATGTTTAACAAGTAGTACATTAAAAACAACTCTGGTTGTAAATAAAAATCTTTTCCCGTGGAAAAAAAAAAAAAAAAAAATATATATAGTCCTAAATTGTTGAGCAACAAGTGTCTGACAGCGCGGTTATCTCTGATGTTGTTGCGCCCCCTTCTGGTTAAACGGACACACTGACAGGAGCTGCTCGCAGAAGCAGAAACTGTTGCTCAATTTTAATGTAGATAATGTTTCAAAATTAGATAAATGAATCCAGTTTGTTACTGTCCAATCGAACCTTTAATTTTTTTTCCTGGACAATATAGTAATTAATCAAAATCAATGTTGGTATGAAATATTCCCTTTTGTACGTTTTGTGTTTTCCCCATCGAGAAAATATAAAGCTCTGAAGATATAAATAATTGAAATATAAAATAAAACTTTTATTTGTATTTAGGTGAGAAGCTGGACAGATATGTGTTGAATGTGTGGGGAAAAGAAAATTTCCTCAAACTATTTTTTATAAGAGGGGATTAACTGAGGAGCTCATTTTACTCTGTGGTTTTATATTCATGTTTTAATATCTACATTTGATCCGCAATTCTCTTGTTGCCATGGCAACCCTAACAACATGTACCCTAACTTTCATGTCCTCAGTTTTGATCCATGTTTCACAGAACCACCAGGTTACTGTTGTTTGTTTGTTTGTTTGTTTGTTTGTTTTGTATCTAATTGTTGCAGAAAAATTATGGGCTGGTGCTGAAACTCTGGTGCCACCTAGTGGTTCCAGGAAATATTCCAACAACGGTTTGTTTCTTTGTTTAGATGTGACTCCATAGTTTTCATAAGGTATTTCTTGATGTGGAGCTGCTGCTCCTGGAACAGTCTTGTATTCAGCGTAAACATTTTCTGATGTCTTCCCTTCTTGGCACCGGTTCGTCTATGAGGAATGGACCATCATCAGATGCTTAGACGTGACTTTATCGTAACCCCGTATCTCCTGGATCAACATTCTGCTCCTAGTCTCACACATGGAGGAAAATATGTTTCTTGGCTGCCCGCAGTGTGTCAGAGTGGGGTTCTTTTGATTGCTAATATACAGCGCTAATTAGCTCTAGAAAGTCATCTTGGATTGCAGCAGCCCCCTTAACCTCAGCTCAGATTTCCCAGGTGCCTCGCAGTCTGCCAGAGCTAACAAAATAATGGCTCCACTTGGAAGCTAATTTTTCAGAGTTGTCTTGTTGTGTTTTAGCAGATTATTGTTGGAGATACTGGTCACCGGAGGGGATTCTCGAACTTGGGAAGGCCTATGAACACTTTATGAAATGTTTCAAGTATGCAGAGGTGTATTTATTGTTATTTCTTTGGCTGAAATAGATTAAAGGTGATCTATTATGCTTCCTTGAACTTGTTAGGGTAGGTTTGTGGGCTTTACAAAATGTGTTCAAAACATTTTTTGCACAAAGTCTTTCTGGAATAATTAGAATTGTCTGCTTTTCATCCTGAAAGGACCTTTTGGGTCCTTTCAGCAGAGCTGTCTCTTTAAATCCAAAGAAGCTGCTGCTGGCCACATGCCTCAACTCCATGTTTACACTCGTTCATAAAAAATGGATGCAAACATGAGCAATTATACAACCTTACATCTTTGAAAAACAGAAATGGAGCCTCCTGCACAATCAACAAGAATGCAGCAAGTGGTTTCTAGACTGCAAGTCAACAACAAAACACTTGTCTTTTTCAGTAGCCATTGTACTGCAGTAAAACAAGCTTACCAAATGTGCTGGAGCTCAGTTTGGGTTGCTAGGGAACGGACTGGGGTTACTAGGTGAGGGATTGTGCCTGCTGATTTGTGACGTCACCACTTCTTGCCAAAAACTGTGTGGATGGGTTTTTTTAAGCACTGTTTTTAGAAGCAATAGAAACCCAAATGGAAGTACAGAAAAACATGCAAAATGTGAATCTTTCATTTAAAAAATCCCCTTTAAAGATGAATTTTATTCTTTAGTTTGGTGCCAGTGTTTCAGGAGGAGACAATAATGCGTTTACACACAGCTGGGGAGTGGCAGGAGTGCTCCTGCATGTTGAAATATGTTTGTGTTTCTGCCTAAAGCTTGTAAAAGCTTCACCTTTAGACTTCAGTTACAGAGTATTAAACCGAGGCGTTCTGGGCTTCAGAAAGTGTCGGCCCCATCCACCTCCATCGCTGGCTGTAAAAGTTTAAAATAATATTTACGGACTGCCCGTGGATAAGTGCTGATTTGAATAAAGAGTTATTTTTACAAGCAGAAAAGCCACAAATCAGATATATAGGCTGATAATGTTCACCTCCAGGCTGAGAGGCTCATAATGCGCTCTTCTTGCCCTCTGCGCCGCCGTTTCTTCTGCCAACTCTCGGTTGCGTAAGCTGCATTTTGGGGTCAACTGTACCTCGGCGAATGATATTTTATCTGACTGTACTTTGCTTGAGTGCGCGCTCACATGACCGGCTTCCTGTGAGAGATGAAGACGCCTTCAGGCAGCGTAGTTTAGACACCATCAGTCATGAAATAACTGGAATTCAAATCCAGTATCAAACTGGACCTACTCTGTTTGTTTAAAAAAATAACCCACATTGCTGAGGTTTACGGGTCAAAGCATTTTTTATAAACCTTGTTGTTTTTTAATGCTAAAATTCTTTGAACACTGTTATTTAAATGTTCAGGTGATGCTGAACATTTAAAATTTGTCGTCTGATTTAAGTTAGTTTGTTGTCTTGTGTTTTTTTCTCGCGGCCTCATTTGCTTAAAGTGAAGATTTTTTTTTACATTATATATAAAAATGTTTATGTAGGAAAAAACCTTTTGAGATGCAGGTAAAATATAGCAAAGCAAATGAGTGACTTGCTCTGCAATAATTTTTCAAATTTAGGTCAGTGAACGCATCACAGCTTAGCAAGTAGCCATTTTGGAAAACTTTCTTTTTTGTATAAAAAAAAAAAATCAAAAGATAGACAAAAAAGACTTTTAAAAAGAAACTGTCCACCTTGGAATCTGCAGTTATTTTGCGGTTTATAATTGGCCTTTTTTAGTTCTTCACTTTGTCATTTTTCTAAATATTCTAATTTTGATGGAAATTATCTCCAACTCCACGTTTGGCTTCTTACAAACTGCAGCGGTCACTTCTCCTGTACTAGATTTTATTAAGGATCTCCAAAGTTAATGGTGCTGAGTGCAAATTTATTCAAACATTTTAATTTTCCTTCTATTTAGCTTGTGCGTCAGATTTATGTACCAGAAACGCAAGACACAGGTTCCGGTCCAGGAATTTGTATGTTAAAAACCAATTATTAGCTGCGTTAAAGTCTATGTAATTATTAAACATTAACCTTTTAAAGTTCTGACCCAGGCCAAAAGTAGAGACATATAAGTTCCAACTCTGAGTGCATGAGAGTGTTTCCCTGCTACCTTTGGAAAGTTTTAAAGTTTTCAAAATGAAAGTTGTCATCTGTTCCTTAAAGGAGGAATATAAAAAGGTTTTATTTGGTTTATTTCAGTTTTAAGCTCTCATTGCCTCTAATGGCAGCTGATGGGTCATTAGTAGTAACCGTCTCTGGACACCACAGACGGTTCCTCCTGCTCCTGCAGCTCTACATACCAGTCAGTTACTCTCCCTGCAGCAGACTGGGGCTCCTCTCCGTGTTTTTTTCTTTCTGTGGTTTCTGGCAGCCAGCTCCAGATTCCTGCATGTCTATCTGTGCAATCAGCCGACCAGACCCAGAGTCAGCCTGGAAAAAAGCAGCAAAAAAATGACTCTGATAAAACAAATACTAAACAATAACTTTTTCTGTTTGCAATACAGACACACTCATTACTCAGACTTCCATAATCTCTCTGCTTAAATAAAGTAATTAGCTCTAACCATACACAGGTTGATGGGAGGACGGTGTCATTTAAGGAGCAGAAGGTAAACATCATGTTCTTTTCCTCTTGGTTTTAACTTGTCATTGTTTACGTCCAGATTTACCACGTCTGGCTTCATCTGCTGCAGAATTATGATGCACGTCTCACTTCAGTTACATAAAAGTTGGACAAAATACATTCAAACTGCCGACATTTTCAAAAGTTACAGTTTATTGTTTTGAGGGGGATTGAAAAGGTTGTAATGGAGGAAAAAAATCACATTTGTGTCGTTGATGAAAAGCCACGGCTGTCACTACAGAAGGCTGTTCCTTTCAGGAAGTTGTGATTGTAAATATTAGTTCAAATTAACTCACCATTTGGAAATTTGACACGTTCCTGTTCTTTTCAGCAGACGTCGGGTTCTGTGTAGCTTTTAAGCTTAAAATATCTCAACTTTTACTGCAACTTTTAGAAAAATGTGCCACAAAATCTGTATTTTAAGGGCCAACAATTATGATAAAACATTACAAAACCCTGGAGGAACTGAGGATTGTAGCGAGAGCAACCTGTTGTGAAACGGATGGATGCAGCTGATTGGAGAAGGAACTGTTAAATCTCACACTGATGTCTACCAGTTTAAATACTCTAAAATCTAACTCAAACTATTAAAATCCAGTTTCAAAGAGGCAGTGTTACATAAAATCGACTTAGTTTTAATTCATGTTATGTTTCCTCATGAATTGTAGTTTTGTTTGATTCTTTCATGCATGTTTGAAGAATCACTGAATTACGAAGCGCTGCTTATTTCTACCAAGCTCCTCCAGACTAGTGGCAGCAGCTTCTGAGCTCATCACACAACTCTCCTGTCAACGGCTGCAAACGGCATAATGAGGAGCATGTTGTGACGATGTGCCAAAGGTGAAGTGTTGGAGTTTCTTAAAGAGACAGAGACGAAATTTCAAGGCATCAAATTGGAAAGCCAAATTTCGTTTAAGTCATGTAACAGTTATTTGATTGTGCTATGAAATTTCACTTTGTGCATGGAAAACACAAAACTGCCCCTTTAAGAGGTTTATCAGCCAGAAAGGTGGCTGATTGGTGGTGAACTGAGCTGAGTTTGGGTTTTTGGCATCATTCAGTCGGTTTAATGCCCAGAGCTTCTTTAACTCTCCTCACCTGCTTGCAGCTTGTAGTGGTGCAGGAGGATTCATGGGGTCTCTGAGAGAATTACTGTGATTCTGGTTCTGCTGCTGTTCACACCGTCAGTTCAGCCGTAATGGGTGTGACTCCTGCTGCCTAGTGGCTCTTTAACTCATTATGCTCACAAGAAGAAGAATCTGCGAAGGTTTCTTCCTCCTCTGCAGTAACGACTGTGAATCCTCCCTGATTTCCTCTGATTTCCTCAGATGTGATCGAATTCTGATCTGTTGGCTCAACACACAATCCTACCAAGTGTTGTCTACACTGTAAAAACATTCTGTATATTTAGCGGTGATAAATGATAAACTTGTGAGAGGAAAAATCCATAAATTGGTGAGTTTGTATAATTCACATTTGTACATTAATTTTATTTATTGTTTTCATGTTCATTTTAGGAACAAAAAATATTATTTTTCTTAAAATGTTCTTATTGTAGTAAAACACTGACTCTAGCACCAACCGTAAAATCAGCATTGCCAATGTGAAAGAATAAAATGTTTTTTTCCGTAATTTCACGGTGGAGTTTTGGCAAAAACAGCTGCCAGAATTTTATGTTTTACCGTAAAATCTACAGGACTTTATAAAACATTCAAAAAATGTAACGGTGCAGTTCACACAGCGAATATGTTTAACTTGAAATAAGACAAAAATAACTTGTCTGTAAGATAACAGCTTGTTTTAAGTAACATTGATTAAAAAAGTACAAGTTACACTGGCAGATAATCTCTTGTAAGTGAAATAATCTGCCAGTGGACTAGTACTTCTTATTTTAATCAATATTCAAGAAAAACTAGCTTATATCTTGCTGAAAAGTTACTTAAAAGTTAGTCTTATTTAAGTGCATCTGTTAAGGTAGAAACTAGATGAAAATACTTGGTAAGATTTAGTGTTTTTGCAGAGTGCCTGGCAGCTACACCTGGTTGGCTGCAGAACCTGGGCATCGCTCCTGCCTCTGTTCATTACAGCTTTGGACTTGAACACAAATCGAAAGTGCTGCAGCCGTAGCAACAGAAACTCTCCTGATTTATCCAGAGTTTGAGTCTTTTTGTCAAAACACAGTGAAATCTTTTGTATTTTCCTCGTTGGTTTTCATGTTGGCTTAGCAGACGAGCAGAACCTCCTCCATCCACAACAGAACAGAGGGAACAAACTGAGACTTGTGTACATAAATTATTCAATCTACCTCGCTTTAATTTGGTTATTTTATTGGCGCGTTTTTGGAAGCAGAAGATAGGCTGCGATCCAGACTCTTAGGGGTTTCGTGAGCTTGGCGCGGGTCGGTTCTGCCGCCGCCGACGCTGTGTTTGTAATTAGTTTAATTCTGCAGTTATTAAGCCGTCTCTCAAGTGCTGGAAGGAATTCAAGCTGCGGCCTGAATTCTCACACAGTCTGCTGTTTGCTCTTTACTGGATGATGCTGGTGCCGTGGTACTTAAGTGGGATGATTCTCCCATGTTGTAGTTTGTTGAGCTGTCGGTCTCACTAAAACCTGGTTCAGAGCCAGAAAACAGCTGCTGGCACCATTCCTCCTCTCCTCGTGAATAAAGGACTCAGTTTAATAATATTCCTGAGTTTTTTCTTGTTTGCTTTGCAACCATTTTTTTTCATCCCACCACAGATCAACAGAGCTAAAGTCTGGCAGACACAGAGGAAGGTAGAGATTATTGCCAATAAGCCTTAAAGTTATTCTAGTGATTCAGAAGTAAAACTACTTTAAAAAAATGTCCATGGAGTAATTCTGGTCTAGTTTCTCCTCCAAATAACTTAGTTTTATCTTAGTTCAAATGTATAAACTTACAAGTAACTTTTCTGCAAGACGGAGCAGCTTGTTTTAATTCAATAATTCTTTAATATTGATGGAAAAGTACTTGTTCCATTGGCAGATTATTTCAGTTGTAAGACATTTTAACCATATAACAGGTGGAATAATCTGCCAATGTAACTAACAAGTACTTTTTAAAATGAATATTATATAATTATTGACTTAAAACGAGCTTCTGTGTTGCTGAAAAGTTAATTTTGTTTTATTTCATGTGTACTGAGATGTTTGCACTAGAAACCAGATCAGATAAACCTGCTGAGATGTTTTTATTTTTTCAGAAGAGTTGAAAATGTGCTGAACTGTAAATCAGCTCAAAACACTTTAGAAGTAAAACATAAAATCTTACACAATAATGAGTTAATGAGAATGATTTGCAACCTGAATTAATGCATGTGGCCATGAAAGCTGATTTAGTAATTATTGAGAGAAGGGCAGGTTTATGCCAGATTTCACTGCAAAAACAGTCTTACCAAGTATTTCTGTTCTGATTTCTGGTGCAGATTTGATCAATTCACAAACACATTCATCTACATCATTTTCTACATTAGTGAAGAGGAAGCAGGAAGAAGAAAAACCCTTTTCTCTCATGCATAGTAAATGTAATAGAATGTGTTTGTGGATTGAAGGAATTCGTTCAATCAAGTGATCAGTGCAGAATTCACTGTTTTGTTTTTTGTTTTTCTTGGCGTTTATCTGATCTCCATTCGTTGCCAGTGTTTATTTTTGTGGAGCATCTTTTGAAATCTAAGTAGTTCATCTTAAAGGGGCAGAAGAGGTGCAGCGTTGCCCTCTGTCGCCCCAGAGACTCCAGAGCGGATCGGGTCTTTGCTTAGCCTGACCTCAGCGTCTTTAGAGACGCAGCCCATCAGTCACTGCCGCCGCGGACTTCTGAAGTCTGTCTGCTTATTTAGGTTATTGCTCTGATGTCCTTTTTAAAAAAAAACTATTTTATTGTTTCAGATCATCCGATTTTAAGATCAGACGAGAAAACCTGAGCAAATAGAAAAAGTTGTTTTGGAATCATAATTTTATTTATTATGGGACTAAAATCGTTTCAATAATATTCTATTTAATTCAGGAAGACCATCTGCAACCTGTTCCCCTTTTGGCCTGTGGGGGCGCTGCACCAACAACCACTGAAACAAACAACACAAGAACCACTGAGGAAGATAGTAGCTGCGTTTCTTCCAAATATGCACAAAACTGCCGATATTCGTCGAATAAACAAAATTTTGTAATTGTGGTGTTTCTGATTAAATGAGAAACGTCATTAAAATCCCACATGAAGACGTTTGGTCATGTGATAAGTTATTAAAAAACACGATCCAGGCGTTGTCTTCGTGTTTTCTGCCAGTATCGTCCGGATGTTGAAAACTTAACTTTTGTAATGTGAAAAGTTTCCATTGCAGTTTTGTGAAATATATAAAATCCAATAGAGCTGAAAAACCTCCATGTCCTAGCGCGAAAACAAAGACAATGAGGGTTTAGTTTGCTTTTTTTAAGACGTTATTTTTTTATGTAAATTTGTGCTATTTGCATTGACAATGGAAATGCAGCAAAACTTACTACTTCACATAATGTAATTGAAGGACTGAAGGTCAGATTTCTGTTTTGCCTTTGGCAGAAGACCTCCTGCTGTTTCTCCTGCTAGACTCGTGTGTTTGGTTTGGTTGTATTTACCCAGAATGCCCTGCGCTGTAGTTCACTTCCTGCTTTTGGAGCGGTCTCTGGTCCGTTTGGTGTTGTTTTCAAACCGCACCAGATGCCATTTTAACCAAACCAAAGTTGGGTAGTAATTAGTTACATGTACTCAATTACATTTACTTCGATTGGGGGGCGGGGGGTAGTTTTACAGCATTTCTACTGTGCTGTTTTTTACTTCTACTTCAGTAATTTTATGAAGTATCTCTTCTCTTTCTTGAGTAAAATTTCTGGTTTCTTCCCACTGAATGAAAAACAAACATGTTTTAACCATTAATTCATCAGAAACACACCTGCAGTTTTTGTTAAAGCTTCTTTATTGAAAGAAAGTGATTTGGAAACATGCATTTTGCCTGATCGTTATTTATATAAATTGTCATTTTGGTCCTTAAAATACCAACATTTCCACTTAACTTTATATTTTGGTCTGTCTGTGTAATTTTTAACTGTTATATGATTAATCTGACCAAATACCTTTTACTCTAACTTGAGTCATTTCTTGGATGGCTACTTTTTTACTCTTTGAGTAAAAACGTATTGCTACTCTTTTGGACTCTCTACCCTCCTGGTCCAAGTCGAGGTTTGTAGGCGGGCCAGCGTTCGCTCTTTTGGGCCACATCAGAGTTCGATTACGCATTCAGACCTCCCCAAACGACCCGGACCTAAACGGGCTGGAGTTGGATTAAAGCGGGTGTGAATCCTCCTTAATGTGTGTCACAGTTCAGAGGAAACCGAATCGTCCCCATAGAAACCAGCCCAGAGCGGAGCAGGACCGGGCTCCCTGCCAGGCTGGGAGGGAGAGACAATAAAACCGAGCCGACCGCAGACTCCTCAGCTTCCACCGTCAACACTCTCCTGTCTGTCCTCACCAGCTCCGTCTTGTTTTTTCATGCTGGGAATTGTCTAAAAAGGGTTAAAACTGTAAAATAAATCAGCTGCGCAGAGCTGCAGGATGTGGAACTGCTGTCAGTCACTGCGGCTCTCTAATCTTTCTGCTGCGGCTCGTTGTTGAGAGAAACTCCACAGGGAGATTATCGGACTTTAAGCACAGATATCAGTTCAAATTATTAACTTTAAATCATTTTTTTCCTTCAAACTTCACAAAATATATTAAAAAGAAATAGAATAAGTTCTCCTGGATTTTAGCTTTGCGTTCATTCTCCTATTTTATTCAAAACAAAATGTGGGTGGCAGAGTTTGGTAGTAACTAGTTACGGTTACTTGAGTAACTTTTTTTATTTACTTTTTACTTGAGTAATTTTATTTTGAAGTATTCCTACTGCCTTCCCACTGAATGAAAAACAAACATGTTTCAACCTGCAGTTTTTATTCAAGTTTAATAAGTTTTTTTTAATGAAAAAAAAAACGGATATGGAAAATAATTATTTTGCCCAATTTTGTTATTTCTTTAATACTTATATGGATTATTGTCACTGTTGTCCCTAAAAAGTCAAAATTTCAACTTAACTTTGTATTTTGGTTCTTCTGATGATGTAATTTTTAAATGTTAAATTATTAATTTGACTTCTTACCAAATACTTTTTACTCTTGAGTAATTTCTTAGATGGTTACTTTTTACTTTTATTTGAATAAAGATATGTTGAAGTATTTCTACTCTTATTTGAGTATCATTTCAAGTCCTCTGCCCCCTTCAGGTGGGTGGTCTGATTTAATTTTCTATTATCAGAGCAGCTTTCCTGAATGTCTCCTAATTAATTGTTGCAGCATGTCCGTCTGCCCTTCCTGCCTCAGTGAAACTTTAAGAAAGGAGAGGAAATAAATGATTGAAACCGAGTCATTCCCAGGGTCAGATGCCGAGCTCCACCCTGCAAAAACAAGAAAAAAATTATTTTTTGTCCACTTTCTAGTGCAAATATCTTGGTACTCTTTAAATACGACAAACTTACAAGTAACTTTTTAGCAAAATATAGGGGCTTATTTTAAGTCAATATCTCATTAATATTGATTGAAAAAGTTCAAGTTTGTCTGGCAGACTATTTCACTTGTAGCATGAGAAAAATGTCTTGTACTTTTTCACCGACATTAAGGAATTATTCACCTCTTATATCATTTTAAAAAGTTACTTTAAGTTTTGTCTTATTTCAAGTGTACTAAGATATTGGCACTAGAAACTAGACATCAGTACTTGCTAAGATTTGGTATTTTTGCAGTGCAGTGTCTGGGAAGCTGATTTGAAGCAATAAGTGTTCATAGAGGACATGATGGGAGCAGCTGGACTGGAGATCAGCCTGGTGGGTTTGAGTGTAAAACCAGATGCAGCTGATGGAGGGAGGAAGATGTCATATTTATCAGGAAGCTGCATCAACTCTTCTCTGAAATCACTCCAGCTTTTCCAAACCGACTGACTGACCAGAAAACAGTCCGACTCCACCAACCTGCTGCAGAGCCGAAGCCTGCAGGAAAATGGAGAAAACGTGAGATGATTCATCAGCTGTTGATCTGAGCTAAAAGGCAACTTAATACAGAGTTCTTCCTCTCAAATACACACATTTAAGACTTTCCATTAGAGAAAATTAAATGACACAAGCAGCCTCCTTCAACAATCAAATCAATGAATCACATATTAAGTTAAAATGAGTTCAACGATTTCCTTTTACATGACTTGTTTTTCTACCAAAAAGGGAAAAGTCTTCAGTCTGGAGTTTGGGTCTCAGCTAGACATTTTTTGTAAGGACAATTGTGTTTACAGAAACTTGATAATTAATTTTATTTGTTTCCATTGTGTGGCTGCACAGTGGCGCAGTTGGTAGAGCTGTTGCCTTGCAGCAAGAAGGCTCTGGGTTCGACTCCCGGCCCCAGTCCCCCTGCATGGAGTCTGCATGCTCTCCCTGTGCATGCATGGGTTCTCTCCAGGTACCCCAGCTTCCCCCCACAGTCAGGCTAATTGCCCTCTCCAAATTGCCCCTAGGTGTGAGTGTGTGTGTGCATGGATGTCTGTCTCTGTGTTGCCCTGTAACTGGCAACCTGCCCAGGGTGACCCAGTAATCTCAGTGAGGAATGATTTAAAGTAGAAGATTCTGCTTTTTAATCCCACAAACGATAACAAATTAATGCATTCTAGCAGGTCAACACGATGTTTAATTGAGTACTTTGATTGGACTGAAGTGTAATCAGAATATTAGTTTAGAAAATATGTAAAATGTTTGAATGCAAAATATTGGGTGCAGACATCATCCCCATGGTGAAACATGGTGGCGGCAGCATCATGCTGTGTTGTGCTCTTCTCCATCAGGGTTCATGGAATCCAGTCTGAGTTGTTCTAAAATATCAGAGAATCCTGAGTAAAATGTGCTTCTACATTGAATAGACTCACAGGGCTGGATATAGAAGCACGCCGCACATTTCAGATTTTCATTTACAAAACCTGAAACTGATATGATCACTCATGAAATAAACATAAATAACATTGAAACATGTGACTGATACCTTTGAGGACATCAACCATCACCTGAATGTTGTGAATGTTTTGCAGAAACTTTGAAACTTTGATTTAAAAAATGAAATTTTGATGTGAAAAATTTGTAAAATTTGTATTTTGTTCTCTGATTGGCTCAGTGGTATCCTATTATGGTTTTGATTTGTAGTAAAGCTGCACCTTTGCAACATGGAATTCATACAAAGACAAAACTGTTTTTGTCTAATTTCTGAGGTCAGTGTGAAAATTAGAAACCAAACTTTGAACCACAGAGCGGCCATGTTCCAGGCGCAGCATCGGATCGGATGGAGGAACATGCCAAGCCTGGATGGTGTGAAGACTCTCCCTCTGACCCCTGTGGCTGCTTTGATCGCTGGACCGTGGTGACGGCGCTGCACTCCGTGCCAAATTGCCGTGTCACAACATGGCGGCTCATCTATCAATCCGGATTTCTCTGCTGCGGATCTGAAATGCTGCAAATTGCCGTGACGAACTAAAGAAACGTTCCCTGCAGCACTCGTCCATTTGTGCCCCGCCTTCAGCTCGGCTACTGTAGCCGGTTCCTGGACACTCTCCTGTTCATAAAAAGATCAACAGTTGGATCCATCCGATTTAAAATCAAGAATTTGAAGTCTTAAATGTAAACACTCAAGCACCTTTAGCGAAACAATCCAGTGGTCTGTAGTGGTGAAGATCCAAGAGTGACAGGAAGTTTGACTCTTTGACTTTTGAAAAACTAGCAAAGAAACGACAAACTGACCAATAAAACTTTCCTTTTCCCGAATGTCTTTTAGGAAAGGAGTAATTAAAATGAAATAGTTTCAGTTTCTGTATGTTTTAGTCTGATTTAGTTTAAAAACAACCAAAGCAACTTCACCTTTAAATGTCAGAAACAGTTGTTAATTTAAAGGGGCGGTGTTATTTTCCACACATTTAGTGCCATTTTGTAACAAAATCAAAACCTGCAGTTGTTATGAAAATTATGTTAAAAAAAAGACGTATACTTCAAGGTAAATTTGACACCTTGAAATGGGTTTCTGTCTCTTTAAGAAGCTCCTGCTCTGTCCGACCCTCTGCCTCTGAACAGCATCACAACGCTCCTCCATTATGCCGTTTCCAACTGTAAGGATATGTTGAATGATTCTTTTAAGGAAGGCAGCAGAAAGTTGAAAGGAATATAAGATGCAAAATAAAAAGTGGAATCTAATAGATTTAAATTTAAATAAGTTTAGATTAAAATCTGATTTTCAATCCTTGTTATAAAATATTGGCTAAAGTAGCTTGAGATGTTTGCTATGCTCATCTTTCTGATTGTATGACGCTGTGTTAATAAAGTCATAACTTTTTATTTTCGTAATATTATGAGTTTATTCTCATGTTTTGATTTTTGTTCCTGTACGAGTTTATTCTCGGAATATTATAACTTTTTTCCCCATATAACTTTATTCTTGTAATTTTACTTTCACATTTTTTTATTAGTTTGGTTCTAAAACTGATATCAAAACAAGCATGAAATGGAAAAGTTTGCATCAAGAAAAAGCTATCCAGAAAGTGTGAAGCAGCATTTATTCTAACAAATGTAATAACTGATCAATAATGAGTAAACGTGACGAATAATATCATTGTAAAAGTTCATGTTTCTTTACACATTTGTAGCGTAATCTGTGGAAACATTTGGGAATCCTTTGGTCGAATCCCTGCAGACGTTTCTGTGTTTCTTCTTCTCCTGGTCTGGTGATCATCAGGAAAATCTTCAGATTTTTTTTCACCTTTTCAGATTTAATTGCTTTTCTTGCCTTTAAGTTAATTTTTGCTGAATGTCCAGACAGGTTTCCATCGTCTCCGTCTAACTGAAGCTGTGCTGAAAGCTCCGCTGTGTGGAGGCCTTTATATTGTGTCTCGGTGTGAGAAAAACTCTTTGGAAAACAAACGTCTCTCAGCGTTTATGTGAATGTCTAATCCAAGCTACAACACATCTCATTGCTACAAATTGCCTGTTAATTTTCTGTGTGCAAAGCAAATGATTTCTCAAGGCTGTGAAGTTTGCTTCTCTTTCCCTACGAAGACCTGACAGATATTGGGTTTAAGAGACTTCCTTACAATCCAGGAATTATGTCCATTAGTCCAGGATATGAGCTCCCAAATGTTTCAGAAGAAAAATGGAGCAGAAAAAGAAAGCGGCACATTTTCAGGGTCTGACTGCAGGGCTGCTGGGAAGAATGCGACTCCGACTGGAGCGTCCCCTCTTAAAGAAAGCAGATTATGTTACATGCAAACATGTCATTTGTGGGACACTGGGGTGGAAATGTCTCCCTGGGGAGCAATCAGAGCGACTCCAGGTTTTTTAAAAAGTCTCCTCTCTGCACCGCTCCTCATTTTTCAGTCTTCCAATCGGTGGAAATCCAAGCTTGTAACATTTGCTCTACCCACTCAGCTCAGTTACAACGATTAGGAATCAATTAACGTTTCCCAGCTTTGCTTTGTAATTCAACCCCAGTGAGGATAAATCTCTCCACGGCGACGTCTCTGAACTGGCTTTCTGGCATTTTATAATGGGAAAAAACAAAACAAAAAAGTTAAAATTAAGTATTTGCTAAATTAGCAATGTGGGAAATGTTCAGCTGATAAATCCAGGGATATTCAACAGAATTTACCAAAAATACTTAAAAATAAAAACATTCTGAGGCTGCAGCTTCACCTGGATTAAAAAACATAGATAAATTATCTTTAAGAAACTACTGGAGCTAAAATTTGATTTAATTTGCAACGTAAACCTGAATATCATCAGCATAATAATGAAAGCCATGCTATGTTTTAGAGTTAAATACCCCATGTTGATCAATCAGGTGTGTTGATTGGTGTGAATCCTGTGCAGATGCTGCTGTAAATACTGGCAGAAATGTGGAATGTGCCAGACGATGGATTAATTGGGGATTGCAGGTCTCCAGTCCATCAGAGACACACAAATAGACACCAGAAGGCAATTTAGAGACCAATTAATCAAAATGTCATGAAATCAACCAAATAAAAGCAGCGTTAGGCCACTGCCTCTGTTCTGATAAGCTCTAGGTTGCTCTGGCATCCATCATGGTGGAGTTGACTACTTTCCGAATGTTGTGGCGTCGGGTGATCATGTCATTGCTCCGTTTCGCTGCTCTGAAGCCTCCAGGTCTGAGTTAATACAACACCCAGTCTGAAAGACATCAGCAATGACCAAAAGCAGCTACACATTAATCTGGTAGATTATGATAAGACCGAGATTATTCACAAGGAAAACATCTTAGACGGACTGGACAGAAAGTTCAGCCCAAGGGATTAGCAATTCTTCAAACTGAGAGTGAAACTTCAGTTTAAAGCTGCAGAGTGTAGCTTTTATATATAATTTTTTGTTTTTGTTTTTTATGTTGTGATATTCTGTGAAAAGCTTGATCTACTCCACCTTCTACTATTTCTGTCTGCAGAAATGTACTGCTACTGATCAAAAACAACCAATCAGAGCCAGGAGGCGGTTCATAGTGCTGTAAATCAACCTCGTGTACACGCTGGAGAAACAATTAACTTTTACAGAAAAACTGTTTATCTCCCATCATCTGTGGACATGCTAACTATCATTAGCATTCATGGCAGACTATTGGGAAGAAGCTGCAACGTAGCAAAGAGCAAGGAGGCTGAGCAGCACATACACAAGCTTGATTGACAGCGCTAGTTGTCATCTTGTTTCTGTTGTTTTCACAGATTCTTTCTCATACTCTACTGTCATGACATAGTGACAGTTTAAACAAATATGTAAAACAATATTTTTTAATAAAAATTACACACTGCAGCTTTAAGACATCATATACTTGATTATTTCAACTAATATTTAACTGACCACTAGAGGGCACCAATAAAGCTCCGAACTGTCATTCCTTCAACCTGAACTATTACAAGCAAGACCTACAGACCTGACTTCCTGTTCCACAGCCTCCATTTTTACACCCAATTAGCAGCTTTATTTCATTTTATTTTATTTTATTTCATTTTATTTTATTTTATTTTATTAAGGACTAATACTGAGTATGCTAAGGATGTGATGTAATTATTTTATTTTGGCTGACATGACAGAAGGATTCATAATGTTTTAATTAAATAAGAACAAAATCCAACATTTCAGCCCAAATGCCTCAAACCAACTGTCAACACTGCAAACACAGGAACTGCAAAAGTTTTTTTGTCTAGTTTCAAACATCTTAGAAAACTTTAAATCAGACAGAACTAACTTATAAGTAACTTTTCAGCAGTTTGTTTGAAGTTAATTCCTTAATGTTGATGGAATAAGCACCAGTTCCACTACATTTTCATTAATATTAAGGAAAAAGTTACTTGTAAGTTAGTTTTCTTTTATTTCAAATGTTCTAAGATATTTGCACAAGAAACTATACAGAAATATTTGGTAAGATTTAGTTTTTTGCAGTGAAGCACGGCGGTGGAGGGCTGGTGATGCGGGGACTCGACAGCAGCTGCTCATTTTCGCTGTTTTTGGTCCCGGAGCCAGTCCATGTGTTTGGGTCCATCTTTAGAGCGAACCCCACAGACCTGGTCGTGTTTATTCCAGCAGCAGGAAGTGCATCTGCTCTGCAGCTCTGAGGGCAGCTGTGTGAGGTTGCACATTTACACACTTGGCAGTGGCAACAAAGCGGCTATTGCTCTGGCAACCTCCACTAGTCATTAAGCATAATTTGTCTGGTATCCCACTGCTGAAAATGCACAAAGGAGGGCGAGTAAAGCCAGCATGAGTTCGTCTTCTGAGCTGTCATGTTGAAGGTGAAGCCGGGGGGGGGGGCAGACAGCGACACAGCGGCTGGCTCGGCTCCCACAGGACTGCATGGGAACAGCAGCAACCCGAGCGGGCGGGACGCCTCCTCACCCCCGTTCTCCTCCTCCCAACAATCAGCCCCCCGTTCGGCCGGCCGGCCTCCAGACTCTCCACTACTGGATTTACGCTCCTTTCTTCTTTCCTGGTCTCTCTCTGCTGCGTCCTGCGGTTTCTAGGAACTGTATTCCTTTTCTTATCTGCTGCATCAGTAAAGGTGAACCACAAAATCTAAGCACTGTAGAGATGTTGTCAGGAATTTCAGAAACATTTCACATATAAACTACAACTCTGCTTTTTGACAAATATTTCTGTTCACTGGAAAATTATAATATGCTCCTGCTGCGTTTCCTAAATCCCTAGTAATAAAGTTTTAAAGGGGGCATAATTTGTAAAATTCACATTTTTGCACATTTTGTACTTCCCTTTTGGTTTTCTACTGCTTCTAAAAGCAGTCCCAGTGCTTAATAAAACCAGCCGGCCGTTGTTTTGGCATTAAGTTTATTTATGTTTTTTGGGTGAAAAATGAGCCGTTACAAAAGCCTCCGGAATGTGATTTAATAAATCAGCAGTCACTACCTGTCACATAGCAACCCTGGCTGTTACCTAGTAACCCTAGCAGACTTCCGCCTGTTGCCTGGCAACCCAAGCAGAACTCCAGCATGTTTGTTCAGCTTGTATTCGCTATACAATGGCTGCTGGCAAAGACAAGAGTTTTGTTGTTGACTTACCATACAGAAACCACTTGCTGCATTCTTGTTGGTTGTGCAGGAGGCTCCATGTCTGCTTTTCAAAGATGTACAATTATATTAATGCACATCTGTTTGCATCCATTTTCACGTGCGACTGTAAACGATGAGTTGGGGGTGTGGCCAGCAGCAGCTCATTTGGATTTAAAGTAACGGAGACCCTCAAAATGATCAGACAAATCTAAAAATGATTTTGTGCAAAAAAATGTAATGAGCATGTTTTGTGTAGGCCATAGACCTATCCTAACCTATTCAAAGAGTCATAATAGCTCACCTTTAAAAAGGGGCCATTATGTAAAGTTCAGGACTTTATAGCTTTTGTAAAAATTACAAAAACATGCATGTTTTTCTGATTCTTGGACCAATTTCAGCCAAGAAAATGTCCCTTTTCAGGGAAACATTGTAAAAATCCAGCTGAGTTTTAGTTTTAACCAGAACTGCATTTAAGCCACTTGGATTTGTTTTGATTTTATGACGGCAGAACTGTTAAAAATGTGCAGTGAGTGCTTATGCTTGTGTTTCTAAGACGACCTCAACTTTACTGACAGTAATTCTGTGTTAGTGTATGTTTTGGACTGTGCAATAACAGCTTATAGGGAAAGTGCAGAAAAACCTCCTGCCACCTCTTTGAGCACCAGGGTTTGGTGCAAAAACAACAGAACAACTCTTTAATATTGGAGCACACAAACCTGGCCAGCTTGGTGTCGTGTTTTATGACGAGAGGTGAAAAGAGAGAACAGTAGTTGAATTAAAAACTGTCTGTCTCCATGTCTGCAAGAGGCATAAACACCGGTGTGACTTTATTGAACCTCCACAGGAGGCTGGCTGAGGTGAGACCTGCAGGGTGTGAGGAGCTTATAGAGGCACTAAAGTGATTATGAGCTCCTTCTCATCAGCCCACAGATGTGCCGGAGTGAGCTTCACTTGGCTTGTTGGTCTCTGTCTGCTCTGCTTTATCGCTTCAGTCAGGGAGCTTTAAGAGGCTTCATCCATCCAGGTTTAGACCAAACTGTGGTCCCTGGGCGCCACCTAGTGAGCCGCAAGGTACTGCATACCGTGACGTGATAAAGTTAGCTTATTACGTCACATCTTTTATTAATTTACTAAACATAATAAAAGATAAATGGCTTAAAACTGGGTCACTCAAAATGAAATCTGAAGATACAGATGGAAAGTTTCTCAGGGTGAGTTGCAGAGCCGGCATGCAGATCCAGGTCTGCGGCTGTGCTGAGTGCGATACGTGATGAGGGGTTGAGCAGCGCTGTGCCCCACGCTGACGAACTGCATCTTAACCCCTAAAATAAAAGTGTTTACGTTGCGTTGCTCAAGTGCGGCTCGGGGCCATTTGTGGCCCTGTGGACAACTTTGGGCGGCTCACAGGATCCGTGCTGTACGCGCAAGTATGTGGGAGACTTTACAGTCCAGAAAGCCTCTCTACTGACTGCACCCACCACAAGAACTGTGCTAAGCTGGTGCTCCTGAACAGGATTTTATAAAAAATACATTTTACCAACAATCCCTACAGCTCCTGAGAAGATGATAATTCAGTTTTTGTTACAGCAAGGTTGAAACTGATGGTGGAATGTAGAAACCTCCCATTTGTAAAGGGAAATTCCTTCGTTTTGGTGCAGAAAACGTTTGTGGCGAGTATTAAGAGTGTTGTAGCCTCACAGTCATGGAGCTCATGGGTGAAGGATCCGAACTGTGGTTTGCTTTTAGTCAGAAGCTGGAATTAAATGACTGAAGAGATGCAGAGCAGCAGCGGAGCTGAATTTAAGGTCTGAGGTTGAGTCTGAAGTCCGGCGGTCGGTGAAAGTGAAGACTTGTCTGCCAGCCCGCTCTTTGCCCCCCTGCTTGTTGGACTCATTGAAGCCACACTGACTCTCGCTCAGCTGGCCGTCTCATCCCGCGCCGCCGCTGTGAGAGCCTGAGGAGGGAGCTGGGAAGCTCCTGGGTGGCAGGGCAACGCATGGGGGCCTCCCTGGCTGGCGCCTGTAATTTTACCTTCCCATTCATCAGCCACAGATATTAATAATAACAGCACATCTGGATTCACTTTACTGTCTCGTGTTAACCCTTTCCACAGCAGGACTGAGGGCTGCTGCAGCTACCAACGAGGACTGGCCCTGCCCTCCCTCTTCTTCTGGTGCAGGTCTCATTCCTCTCGCTGTCAGTCTTCATTTCGGCCCGAGCCGCTGCGGCTCCTTTCCTTCCTCGGCTTCCAACCATTCAGCTTTTCTGTTTGTTGACCAGTCAGAAAAGCTGACACTTTGTGGTCTGACAGTTGTGTGTAAACCAAAGTTGGAACATGCAATGTTTGCCGTTTTTTTACCTGGTGAATATAAATGTGTTTGTAGGACAGTTTGAATTTCACCAAACATTAGTTTATTCCCTTAAAGATGGCCTATTAAACTTCCTTGAACACGTTAGGTCTGTTGGCTGTGCAAAACATGCTCTCTTCATTTTTTGCACGAAACCATTCTTAGACAATGAGATTTTAGTCTCCTCAGTTTTGCAGTTTTGGCATTCACTATCCAAAAACACTGCTGCTGGCCACGCCTCCCATTCAACGTTTACACTCCCACTTGAAAATGGCTTCAAACAGATGCACAACTATACAACCAGCAGACGTTGAGCCTCCTGCACAAACAAGAATGCAGCAAGTAGTTTCTGGATGGCAAAACGGATGTACGGCGCATACAATGGGAAAACCAGCAGAAAAAAACAGGCTGGAGCTCAGCTTGAGTTGATAGGTAACGATTTGGGGTTGCTAGGTAACAGCACAGTGTGACTGAACAATCAGTTGGTTTTGGAAATTGCTCATTTTCCAGAAACCAAAAATCATCTGGATGTTTTTTAAGCACTTGGATTGTTTTTAGAAGCAGAAGAAACCCAAATGAAAGTACGAAAACATCCGAAAAGTGAATTTTCATTATAGATCCCCTTTAAACCAACACTTAGAGGTTTAAATATTTTTACACCACAATGCCTAAACTCAGCCGGACCCGCCTTTCTCTTCATACCTGTTGCAGTCTTTGAGTTACCAGTGGCTCAAAAGACATAAAAGTCAGAGTGTTTCTATAATTAAATCTGAGTTTAATGATAATAAACACAAAAACAAATTAGAAGAAAGGAGCCCAGCCAAAAAAAAACAAGTCTTTCCAGCAAATAATTGGCCTAACTGAGTGACTGGTATTTGTAGTAATAGGTTAGTCCGTCCCATGTGGCCTGATGCTGCCTGCTCAGCCAACCAATAAACAGCCATTAATACTTTTAAAACCTTTACTTGCTATATTTACAGCTATTGTTTTGGGTTGTTTGCACATCTAGACCAAATTAAAGGCAGTAAAATGTATTTGGCTCCATTTATCTTGCCAGCAACTGGGATCATGTTAGCTTTGTCTTTAACAAACTTCTTACAAAACTCATTTTGGTTTTCTTTCAACAATGGATGTCGTTTTACATCACCAATAATTGTTCTGTGGACAGATTCCTCCACCTGAGCTGTGGATTTCTGCAGCTCCTCCAGAGTCGCCAAGATGCTCCTTTTAAGTATTTTAATATATTTCTCCTGTGGTTATCTCCACTAGCCTGTTGCTCAGCATAAAACAGAATTTGTTGGAATAGAAATGTTTGTTCATATCACAATAACAAAATATTATCAGTCGAATGCTTATGAAAGTCCTGAATAAAGAGAAATCCTACAGCCACTAAAATTTGACGCCACACCATTTTTGTTTACATTTTGTGAAGAATTAAGTTGTGTTCATCTCTTCTTCAGAGGTTTTCGTGCCTCATGGTTGCTGTAGTTCTTGGAGCTTATTGAAGGAAACGACACGGAAACCTTCTTGTGATGGTGTGATGTGATGGACCCAATAGCAGCAGGCTTCGGACACTGAGGTGGAGTTTTAATAATAAAAGGAAGAACAAAAATGGGGATCAGAGGGAGTAAATGAGAGAATCTGGTGAGGAGTGACTGAGAATGAGAGGCTTAAATACTGGGGAGGTTGAATGCTGAACAAAAGACCTGAGCTGATGAGCTAAGGGAGTGAAGGGAGCAGGAGGCAGACTGAGGAGAGAGAAAGTGGCAACAGAAACACCAAGAACTGACCTGAAGGAAAACAGAAACGGATCTAACCAAAATAAAAACACAAAATAATAATGAAACTAGAATCAAATCAAACTACCAAAACGACTCAACAATCTGGGAACCCAAAACTTCTTTATACGAGTGCAACTTCCTCCTCTGCGAAAATGGAGTAGTTTCAGATTTTAGCAGATTTTTGCCATTTCTCCTGCTAGTACTAGACTCTCGCATTTGTTTTGGTTGTATTTACCCAGAATGCCCTGCGCTGTCATCCGCTTGCTGCTTTCTGAGCGGTTCCTGGTCTGATTGGTGTTCACATATGCATTTGAACCGCACCAGAGTTCACTTCAACTGAAATGAGACCGAGGTTTTTAGGTGGATCAGAGTTCAATCACACATTCAGATCTCCCCAAACGAACCAGACTTTGTAGACAAACGGACTGGAGTTGGATTAAAGCAGTGTGAATGCACTGCTCCTCATTATCCCAGTTTATCCAGTAACATAATGTGGGTTTGTGTGTAACAAACACAGTAGGAGTTCTCATGAATTTCTCTGAAAGTCTAACCCAGCTTGGCCAGGAGAGAAAGTCTTTGCCTTAGATTGGGATTAAGTCTGAAGGGTTTCCCTTCGATTATTAGCATCAAAGCTTCCTGCAGGATCTGGGGAAAGCAGTTTGGTGCATTATTAGAAACGCAAACTTGGTTGCACGCCACCGCTCCTGTAACACACCGTGTACCCGAACCATCCCACCATGGAGGCGTGCAGGACGGGGGGAGTAAATCACCCCACCGAGCTGTCTATAGGTGGAGCCAGGGTCCTGCCGCTGGCCGCCAGGCTTGGCCCCCCGCCCGTCGCCTGAGCCTCCCGCTGGTGGCAACAGGTGACAGAGGTCTGCTGTGTGCAGAGCTCAGAGCCCCCTCAACCCATAGAAACACTTGCTTCATTGCTGCCCCCCTCCCGTTAGCTGCAGGGAGACAGACAGGAGCAGAGTGAGGCTTTACTGCTGTTTATGTGCCACTAAATACGAGGCAAAAAGCTCAGTGTGCATCACTCATCTGCTCATGAGTCAACGCTCATGATGTCACGCTCTGCCATGCCAGCCTCACACACAACTATACTGTAGTACCAGAATGTTTTATAAAAGAGCTTATTTATTAAAAATGGGGAAAGTCGGCTCTTTTTTCCGTGCAGTTACCTCCCAGAGAGCCGCGACTGTTAAAGCGTCGTGCCACAAACAACCTGCTAAAAACACTTATGTCTCCCATGCAGAAATAAACACGGGCCAATTAGCGTTCTTATTTTTGGAGCTGCAGGAGCTGCCAGAGCCGCTGAAAATCTACCAAGCAGACGCGGGCTGACGCGGGGCGCTGCGGGGCCGGGGCCCCGGACACGCAGGAGCCGCTGCAGCTATCAAAGAGCCCCGTCAGACTCGACGAGGGTCTGTCCCCCCTGAAATGAATCCTTGTGTCGGGGAACAATAGGGCCACTATTATCCGGCGCAGAGAGGGATGAATTCACATGGGGACAGGTCATCTTGATTTATGAAGTGTGAATTAGGAGCTGAGAGTTGGAGACCAAGGTGGGGTTTGGTGGGGAGGCGGAGGTTGCGCCGCACAAACAGCCGTCTGTGTTTTTTAGAGGCTGGAGACACGGCGGCAACCTCCCGTCATTCCCCCGTGAACCGCCGCCGTCACCAACTGCAGCAGCGGCGGCTGCAGCAGCGCTACGGCAGGCCAGTTTCACATAAAATCCGCTTCACTCTGACTTTACAGATTCCTGAAACTGGTTAATGACGGAGTGTCAGGGCCACGCTGAGAAAGTTATAAAAAGAAACAATAAAATTACAAAAGTAAAGTCATATTACTTTATTCTTGTAATACTATGACTTTAGTCTTGTATTAAATTGACTTTTATTATTTGGCTTCCTGAAACATTTTAACTTTTTCATATATTACTACTTTACTCTCAAAATTTAAAGAATTTATTCCCAAAATACAATGTTTTTTTCTCATTTTGACTTCTCACACTTCTAATATTCCTGTATTATTTCAGCCTTATTCTTGTATGACTTTATTCTCGTAATTCTCTGAATTTAGTCTAACATTATTTTGACTTTTTTCTCAAAATATGACTTCATTCAGTCAGATGAAACTGATCGTGTGTACAGTCGGCCTGCCGTAGCGCACCGCCGCTTCCTGCCCTGTTCCCTCCGGTTCACAGCAGAGAAGCAGCCAGATCTCTGCCTGGAGATCAACGCGCTAAACTCCTGCTGGTCGTCAGGCTTCATTTGAATCCCAGGGCAGGTTGATGGAGTGCTGCTCCATCCATCAGGAGCTGCACTGTTTGCTCAGATCCCAGTAATGTAAAGGCTCATCTAAAGCTGCTGGCCCTCATTCTCCTCTAAGCCAACATGCAGTGTGTGCCAATGTAAACCTGCTGACCAGACGGTCGGTTGCCCCAAAGCCACAACTCACCACTACTCTGGTGCATACAGTGTGCAGTATTAATACCCTTTACGCGCTTAATCATTTTGTTGCTTAGCAGCACATTTTATTGCATTTTATTAGTATTTTATGTGACAAACACAAAGGTGCATAAATAAGGAAAAGTTTTTTGTAATAACCAGATGCATTCTACTTTACATCCCCAATTGGATGAAAAACATCTGTAAACATCAGTTTTCAGTTCTGATTTGGACTTTGACTAGACTTTCCTATCCTGTTGCTCTAAACTGGCAGCGCCCAAGTTCAGTCCTGCAACTTTTAGATGCATCCCTTCTGTAGCACTCATCACTTTTGGGGCAGATGTAACTGAAGATTCGAAGCTGTTTGCTTCGAACTAAATTTTACAGTTTTAGATTGAAGAAAGCGAGAAAATATTTATCCAGAAGATTCAGCAGGTATGCATGTGCATGACAGTTTGCTGCTTTTTGTTGACCACTGAAATTAGGGATGCAAACATTTAGTCGACTTACGATTATCCTATCAATTAACTAATAACGTCTGTTTATGAAAACATGAAAACATAAATATGTCTTGTAGTCAACAGGTGGGAAGACCAACAACAAACATTACATTTTGTCAAGTGTCATCATTAAAATCTCAAAAGCTTAGACCGATGTTTTCAGTGCTGTAGTTTGGCTGCCATCCAGAAGAGGGCGCTGCTGGTCGTCTTTAAGCGTAGCCAGTTGGCACTGAAATAATTATGGTGGAGTCATCCCAGAGCAGGAGAGAAAAACAGTCTAAACAAAGTTTGATTTGGGATGCAAAATGCATTTTATGCGGATGGACTGAATAATGACCTGCAGCTGCTGCTGTGGTTCTGGTTTTTCTGCAGGAAGTCCAGTCACTGCTGGGGCGTCTTCTGAACAGTCGATAACAATGTTTCATTTCAATTATTGCAAATTTTGAGCAAACTTTTAATATTTAGCAAAAATAAAAAATAAGAAAGATGTGAATGAGGCCTGTTTCAATTCACTGAAAAACCCCTAAATGTTTAAATGTTCGCTACATCAGAAGTTATTTAGCAACTTTAGAGCCAGATAAAGTTTCAGAAAAATTCCAAAAACCAGTGAGCCTGAAAGATTTTTCCTGGAAATAATTTTGCTGTTTCTATTGAACTTTTCTAATGTGACACAAAGACGGCGCTGTTTCCACACCAGCAGCCCTGATAACAATAAATACATTTATACATAGTGCCTGCCTTTGTTGCCCTTTAACCTTGGCGTTCCCCAAGGCTATGTTCTCATAGCCCCACATTTTCACTTGTTTGGTTTTCATTGCATGTTGCACAGAAACATTTTATCCAACATGATTTTATTTACATCAACTCAGCTTTTCAAATGAGGAAAGTTTACAAAAGTTGCATTAATATGTAAGGATTTCATTTCTGTTTTAGTGCTGACACAATCGAAGCCTCTCCTCCAACTGGAGACTCACAGAGCTGAGGAACTCTGTTGTTTTTCTGTTTAGTTTATGATTCTGATTAAGTTTGTACCCTTTTTTTTCCTGTCAGCCGGCTTTATAAACCCAGGCGTCTGGTTAATCACTGAGCACTTTGTTCTGCATTTTGCTTTTTAACGACCATGTTTGGATGCCCGCTTTTCTGTCTGTGAAAGTTTTATGGAGGAATGGAAGGAAAACTGACTTGCATCAGGTTTTGGGTTGTTTATCAACTCTGCAAATAATTGCACTGAATTTGCTCATTAAAACTGCTTGTTTAAAGCTGCAGGTTTGTGTTTTCATAACAGATTTATGAAAACAAGACACTTTTCTCATTTCTCAAAGCTTATTCTAATAATCGTTACCTATATGTTTTGAAAGAAACTGAAGAATAAGTTGGAAAAAGATCGAAGTCTAGAGAACTCAAATTAAAGAAATAAATGGTAATTAATTATTTGACTTTAGAAATCCTTATTTATCCGTTTGCCACCAGTGTTTTTGCACCCTTTTCACCTCAAAAGTTGTTCTGCGAAGGAAATGAGGGGAATTTGCTTAATTTATCAGATTGATTTGTATTTGGAGCGCCTGTCTGACCCTTTGAGCAGAAAACCAGAAACTTTAATGTACAGGAGCAGCTTTAGCCTCAGACTTTCATGGTCATAAACAGGAGCCACAGATTTCTGGGTCTTCATGCCCCTTTGTAAAACTATTTAATTTAACTGCTGTAATCTGCGTACAGTCTGCTGGATTCAGGTCGTTTATTCTTTGATTTCTTTTACAACATATTTCACACAGTCACATTTCATGAACTCATTAAACCCAGACGGAGCCAAAAATGGAAAAGTTGTGTGTGTTGGTGGATGGAGGGGCCATCCCATAATTCAACAGCTGATACAACCACCTTTAAGTACCAATACATTAAATCAATCAACATTCAAAATGTGGGAAGGACAAAAAATAGACATAAAACAACTACAGTGTCATTAAAACACTAAAACAGAAGTAAAAGCAAAATGTTTAAAAATTTTAAGAAGCGTGTGTCTGATTATGTGACCAGACAGCTTTCCGTAGTTTACTGAAAGCTCTGTCTCCTCAGTTGATGAACCAGTTTGGACCAAACTTCAGTTTGATGGACCCACATTCAACAAATACTTTATGTGGAGAAGCTACAAAGCAAGCCCACATCATGACTCCTCCACCACCATGCTTTGGCTTGTTATGGAAACAAATAATCAGTTCAAAGGTCATTTCTCCAGACGTTTTCTGATTTAGGAAGTTATAAACTAGCTAACTGGAGTTGATATTTTATTTAACCCTAAATAATTCTGAGAACTTGTTCTTTGTGATCATGTATTAGTTTTTAGGGCTGAAGTGATTAATCAGGTTAATTATGATGAATTGATTGTTGAAACTATCAAATAATGTATTAATTGATTAGCTGGAGTACATAGATGCCAGAAAAGCCATTTAGTGAAAAAACTACACATTCAATTCAATAATTACTTTTCTCTTCTTACCTGCACAAGTAACACCTTTATAAGTCGTTATATATTCATAGTCACACTTGCAGTTTGTCAGTATTTTATTTTTGTGTCTGGTTGCTAAATTCACTGCCGTGTCTTTGTGCAATGACAATAAATTAAGTCTAATTAAGTCAAAACTGTACAAAAAAAAAATTTTTCAGTTATGATAAAAAACCCTTTTTTTAATGTTCTACTCAGAATTAAAGTGCCAGTTTTAGCTTCACCTGGTCAAATTTCGCTACATTAAGGGAAAGTGTTTGCAGTTTGATCAATAAAATGTTTTTCTTATTAGAAAAAAAATGTTTGTTTGCTTTCATATATAAAATAGGTTTCAATGGTTAATAAAAAGTCTGCAGAATGGGACAATAATTGATGACTAAGCTAATCGTTAGCTGCAGCCTCGTTAGTTATTGAGAAAAATAGACGATTTGGTTTCTATAGCACTTGATTGTTGCTGCTTTTAGACGCATCTCCCGGGTTTTTTGTTGAATCTGCTGAAATCCCAGCAGATTCAGGCCAACATTTAGAAATGGATTTATTTTCTCACACTGAGAAACAGCAGCTGGGTTTTAGAAAGCGGTGCAGTGGTGTCTGTGATGCAGTCCTAGTGATCCTCCAAACTAAACAGGATTGAAAATCTGAGGACATTTAATCCCTCAGAGGAGATCCAAGACGAGGATGTTCCCTCCAGGAATTTATTCTGGAATATCTGGGATTAAAAAGTCTGATCCAATCTGTGCAGAAATATATGTGCAACTGGAGCTGTCAGTACTTTTCTATTTTTTTAATTCTAGAAACTTTTGAAAGATATTATTGAACATTTTTACCTAATATAAGAGTTTTTCATGTGAATTCAGGTTCTGTCTAGCGCTCAGCATAAATAAAAAGATGAATTGCATATTTCCTTAGTTTAGGTAAACATATTCTGGCTGTACATGTTGGTACTTTGCGTTGATAAATAGGACAGGAGGAGTGTGACACGCAAGAAAACGATCCATCATCTGACTCATGGTCAGCAGTCAGCAGCAGCCATTAATTTTAATTAAGCTCCCAGCAGGAGTGATTATTGGGATTGTGTGCTTTTGGATTGCAGACGAATGGAAAAGAGTGTGAAACAAACTAGCAATTTGCACACCTCCCAAGTGCCAGAGTAAACAGAGGCACCCACTTCGTGTCTGTGTATTCAGCTTGGCTGAGCGGTGTGAAACGGCGCGCTACGACTGCGAGATAAAGCTGCAGAAGGGACGGATCCGACCGCTCTCTGCAGAAAATCCCTCCTCAGATGCTAAGCATGCAGGTTTGAAAGCTACCTGAGCGGCCGGCTGCTCTCTGTTGTCAAGATGGCTGCCAAGACCCAAGTCTGTTTTTTCTCAGTAAATGAGAAACCAGCAGTGGGGGTCACCGTGACCTGCGCCAGCCTCAAACATGGAGATTAATTCTGAATCCTAAACTCTTCAGGAACCAGACCTGCATTTAACAAAGAGCTCATTACATCGGGCAATTTATTAGCCCAAAGAACCATGTTTGCTTAACTTAAGAGTGGAAAAAAGCCCTCAATTAAGCAGGCGTCTGTCTCAAGTGGGCTGGCGCTTTAAGGAGGAATGATCCTCTATCTGAGTGTTCCTGTGGTTAAACAGTAGGAAGGGATTAAAAGAAACCAAAACAACTCGGCGTTAAATGAGCCTGGCGCTCCCGATGGCTCCTAACGAGAACCATGTTGGGAGTTCTCCCAGGCAGACGCGTCACAAATGAAGCGCTCCGCCGTGTGAAACGTCACTTAGCTTTACTTTGGATCTCAATCAAGTGTTGGAATATATACTTTGTTCTCTTAACGATTTTTGCTTTTATTTCTTCCTCTTAAAATTTTTAGATCCTCAAGCAAATTTTAGTTACAAACAAGAACTTGAATAAATACAGAAATATATATAGACATATTTTAAATGATGTCCTTCAGTAAACGATGCCAGAACTGACAGGTCATATCAAAAGACGAGTTTATTAATAAAACCAATTAACAAACTGTTAATATATGAGTAGAAATGTGTCTCTATAGGGCTGCACAGTGGTGCAGTAGGTAGTACTGTTTCCTTGCAGCAAGAAGGTTCTGGGTTCGATTCCCAGCCCAGGGTCCCTCTGCATGCTCTCCCTGTGCATGGTGGGTTCTCTCCAGGTACTCCAGCTTCCTCCCACAGTCCAAAAGCATGACTGTCAGGTTAATTGGTTTCTCTAACTTGTCCACAAACTGTCCACTCTCTTCCTGTCGGCCATGTTTGTTCACGGTGAGATTTTCTGAGTGTTGGTGGGTGAAATCAGTTTTTGTGTGTAGCGTGTTTCTTCTGCCGTGTGGCCCAAAAAACCCTGTTATACCCCAGATTTTTTCTATCGTCATATTTGCAGTCTGTCAGGTTTTGAAAATTGAACATTTTAAAATATAAAGTGTGAATCTGGCATACAGGCTTCACTTCCTCCGATAAGACCAGAACAACTGCTGACCCAAAAAAACAAAGTTCAGTTTACAAATAAAATCTGACGATGCCAAAGACATTAGCAGAAATACTCTGGGGACGGATGAGACAAACATACTTTTTGGAAAGGCTGGACTGAAAAGTAACAAAACATTTCAGAGAAAGAAAATTATAATATTATACCTGCAGAAAAACATGATGGTGGTCTGGGGCTGGACGACGTGCATTAAAGGGGCGAGATTTAATTTCCAGGAATATTGTGGCATTTTAAAGCACAATCAACATGTTACCTCCAGTTGTTATAAAAATATTGTCAAACATAACTAAAAAGAAATTTGACTTCAAAATTTGACACTTTGAAATTGGGCCGCTGTCTCCTTAAGAAGCTCCTACTCTTACAGACACTCTGAATTTGGCACATTTTACTTTATTTTTTTAAAAATGTTTATTCTATAAATGTTTGTCCTCCCAATACAGCAAATTGTAGTAAGAAGTAAAGAACAAGTAATGGACTCAAAAACTGTTTAAAATATGTTGTTTCAGATTTTCCACAGTGTTATTGGTAAATAAAAATAAATATATTTATATATCAACAAAAGACAGCCAATAATTATGTCCAGCCAAATTGGCGAAGACAGGACTCAAATGAAGTCTTGAAGGTTTTAATTTTTCCATTTTTTAGACATTTTTAAAACTTTTTTCCCGTTGAAGGAGTGTGGAAGGCAGATCCGGATTCTCTGAACTTTTTTTCCACAACCCACTAAAATCAAAATATTTGGATTGAGAAGCAAATTAAGTTTTAACACAGTTCAAGTATCACATCTTTGAATGGATCAAAAAAAGATGAGGTTGAGATGGTTGGCCTAGTCAAAGTCTGGACATATTTGACCAAGACCAGCCGTGTTTCCTTTAAACTCTCCATATGGCTGAGTTAAAGCACTTTTTGCGAAACTTTTAATTGAAGGAACGTTTATTGGGTTTAATTTGAAACATTAAAAGATGAAATATCTTTGCACAGCACTTTTAAAATCTGTGAAACGTGTAATTGAGAATGAGACTTAGCGCTGGACTCTGAGGCTGTTTGTGTCGGCTGTTTACCCGCCGCGTCCCGGTGTGAATGCTCCGGATTGAGCCTATCTGTCAGCCGCTTTCAGGACCGATGGTTTATGATACGAGCCGCTCAGATGAAAAATATAAGGCTGACATTTTCCAGACTTTTCACCATCATCTGACCGTAAACTAAATGAGTCGTGTGCTCAGATGCTTGTGTGAATTAGCTCATTGAAAATGAAACAGAGATGCATTTATCTAGAGTGCATGGTTTATGGCTGATGTAGCAGCTGGCTAAGTTCTTCCATTAAATTATTTTTCAAGGAATGATTCTCAGACTGCGACTCGGCTTGGACAGGTTCACAAATTGTGATACTTTCCGCTGCTACTGCTGCTTGTTTGAGCAGCTTCATTGAAAAGTGGCTCCTGCTGCCAGAAATGTTGTCCCACTTGAGCTGGACACAAACAGTAAATACGCTGCGAAAACCGGAGCTGGCAGAACCACTTCACCTGGAAACGGCTTTTCTCTCTCACGACTTGAAGTGGCACTAGCTGCGTAAAACTATGTCCTTGTTTTATTTTTTTCTAGAAAATTTCTGATTTATTTTTTATTTTTTTAGAAAACTTTGTTAGAAAACAAAATGCTTAGAAATATTGCTAGAAAATACTAAATTTTTTAATTTATCTGAGATTTTCTAGAAAAAAAACTTGGAAATTTTCTGTTTCAAAAATCAAATATTGAAATAATTAGTCTCAGACATTTTCTAGAAAAAATTTTAATGTCTGCATTTCAAACATGGAATATGCTAGAAAAAAATAACATTTTCAAAAGTTGAAAATGTTTGACTTTTGAAACTCAAATGTAAATTTTTCTATAGAAAATTCCTTAGATAAATCACAAAATATGAGTTTTATTCTTGCAAATTTTTGATTTTTGAAACTTATTTTCTTGAAAAAAATTGGAAATTTCTGAGATTTTTGAGTAACTGTACTCTTTAAAAAAAAAAAACAACAGCATGCCTTGCATTCAGCTGAATTACAATCGGTGTATTTTACAAAACTGCAATGGAAACACTTTTTTTGCATCGGGTGGTCATGTGATCAAGAACAGGAAGTTACCACTGCGGAAAGATGAAGAAGACAGGAAGTGCTAGGAGGATGATGATGTAATGTTTTTGTTTTTTCCTTAAATGATTAATCGTAAAACAAACATAATCTTAAGTGACTTTAAATTCAGTTTATCTCATTCCACTAATCTAGTTTAATAATCCAAGTGAAAATATTTTTATCTCACTTCTGCTGTTTAGCTCAATAGGAATTGGTTGGGATTTTATCAAAACAGCTTAGTGGATACTATGAGGTTAAAGGAAAACGAATTAACACTTTAACTTTTTTAACTGATAAAGATCTGAAAAGTGTGGATCTGTTTTCAGCTCTGTGATTCCAGCTGCAGGAATTTTGGAGTTTTGTACATCTGAAAACTGAATTTCCCAATTTTCTTGGACACAGCATGATGCTGCCACCACCATGTTTCACCACAGGGATGTTTCTGTTTGTTTCAGAGTTTGGCCTTGTCTGAGCAAACTTCCTCCATATTTTTAATGATCTTTTTACTTCTACTGCCTCTTGTGTTTTATCTTGTTTTATTTGGTTAACCTAGTGGTTGTTGTAACGGCTTATACAAATAAATGTATTATTGTAGAGCGAGTCCCCTAAACGACTTGTAGCAGTTTATCAATCTTAAAATCTCAACAATTTACATAAAGTTTGCGGATGCAGCTTGATGAACTGTAAAGAATTTGAAAGTTTCGACCTTTGGTTTTGTTCTTTTGAGCATTTGGTTTCTCCAGTATCGGCTCATCAGACCTACAGCCGTAAAGAATGAAAGTCTGATTTAACCAACAGGGGGCGTCTCCTTTCGCGTTCCGGCGCGATGGGAGGAGGAGGAGGTATTGGGGATCTCCTCCTAGACAACAAACCCACATTGAAAGCGGGGCGCAGGGATTACCTCACGCTGCGTGCGGAGGATAAAACGGAGGCGGCGGCTTCGCTTCGGTGCTTTTCTGCAGCGGACGCCAGCGGAGCATCATGCCGAGCCGCGACGCGCGGAGCGCAGGAACTCAGCTGATCGATCAAATCCGCTCCCACTGATGTTTTCCTGCTCACAGGGAGTTTCATGATGGAAAAGTGATTTTTGAGGGATTCTGGACACGCAGTTTTGGAGACCGCCGGCGCGTAAAGTTGCCTCCTCTCCGCTCCGTGTGCGCGCTGATCCCGCGGCTCGCCATGGATCAGCCTCAGCAGTGCGCTGCCGTGTGTCTGCTGATGCTGTCTCTTGGACTCCTGACGGACAGAGCGATCTGTCAGCACTTCTTCCTTCTCCGCCCGATCCCCAGTGATAGTCTGCCGGTGGTGGATTTAAAGGAGGACCCGGATCCGGCCTTTGACCCCAAGGAGCGGGACCTTAACGAGACCGAGCTCCGGAGCATCCTGGGAGACTTTGACGGCCGCCTGCTGTCCGTGTCGCTCCCCGTGGAGGACAAACACTCCGGCTCCGACGAGTCGGATCACTTCGACATCCTGAAGGCGGGCGGAGTTCTGCCGAAGGAGATCCGGGCGGTGGACTTCGACGTGCAGATCGGCAAGAAACACAAGCCGAGCAAGAAGCTGAAGCGGCGGCTGCAGCAGTGGCTGTGGGCCTACACCTTCTGCCCGGTGGTCCACACCTGGACCGACCTCGGCTGCAGGTTCTGGCCTCGGTACGTCCGGGTCGGCGGCTGCGTCAGCAAAAGGTCGTGTTCCGTTCCGGAGGGGATGGTCTGCAGACCCGCCAACTCGACCCACCTGACGGTGCTGCGGTGGCGCTGCGTGCAGCGGAAGGGCGGGCTGAAATGCGCCTGGATCCCGGTGCAGTACCCGGTCATCACGGACTGCAAGTGTTCCTGCTCCAGCTAGGACTGCTGGGAACTCTAACTTATAAGCTCGGTCATTTTATCCTCTTTCTCCCCCCACCTGCACTACAGAGTGTAAGAATGTATTTCTGTACATGCGTGGCCAACTTCCTGTACAAAGTCAGTATTATTTGTAACCAGAGTCTACTTTATTTGTGCAGAATATTGCTTTTATATATTTTGTATTTATGGAGAAGTGGCGCACAGAGGCACGCACGGACTTTGTGTTGGACGAAGCGGATCAACCTCAGAGTTGAACTATTGATTATTGATGCAGTCATGTTTTATCCTGTAAATTTGGGAAATGTACTATTTATTCTTTATATTCTTACAATAAAACGACACAGACATGATTATGAAATGACTTTTCCTTCATTTTCTCCATGCAGACTGATTGGAATCACCCAGCCCTGTGCGCATAAGGATAGCGCCAACTTTACGCACTCACTTTCAGCTTTGCGTATTTCCGGTGTAAATCAGTTTTTTCTGCTTTGCTTCTCATTAAGCCGTTTTATCAAATCATCAACAATGCGGTCAGTTACTGCCTGCATCAGGCACCTTACAGGCTGATTACCTGGCTGCGCTGAAATCTCCATGTGTTTCATCACAAACCCTCCTCCCATGAACACCCCAGCAGGAGCAAAGCTGCTTCCTCCTCAAACAGGAAGAGACTCTAAAAAATGATCCTGCAGCATCACCTGGATGATCAATTGTCCCAGAAATGATGGTAATAAACGATATTATTATTATTTTGAGATCATTTTCAAGTAATATGATGATGATAATGGAATAAAAATGGGACATCATCCTCTCAAAGATCAACACATTTAAATTAGTTTAAAATCACTTAACACTGGAGCTGCAAGATATTTTAACAAAATGACCAAAAATAAAATAAAAACACACACATACAAGGAAAATTTTAAACAAAATGGATCATGAACCTTCATTTCTTACATTTTATTTAGGTTTCAGTTTATATTTAACATCAATGCAGCCAGATTACATAACCATGATGAATTATTTCCAAATGTTTCCCATCAATGTGGCATTTAAACTATAAAACTATAAACTGAAATAAATGAAAACCCAGCAGGATAAGTGCAACGTTTTGATTTAATGTCAGCATCCACACTGCAAAACCACAACATCTGCAAATACCCTTTACACCTGAAATAAGAAAAAACAAACTTGGAATAACTTTGATTAAGATATAGGATCTTGTTTCAAGTCAATACTTCCTTAATATTGATGAAAGAGTTCTAGTTCCACTGGAAGATTAATTCACTTATGGGAAAAATATCTTGCTGTAAGTGAAATAATCTTGCAGTGGAACTAGAACTTTTTCATCAATATTAAAGAATTATTGACTTAAAACAAGCTGCTCTCTCTTGCTGAAACATAACATGTAAGTCAGTTTTGATATTTACACTTTACACCAGACAAAAATACTTGGTAAGATTGTGTTTTTACAGTGCATTGTGTCAGCATCCTGCCTCCCGTTGCCATGGAAACGTTCTCCAGGTGTACTCCGGAGATCTGTTGTCCGTCGCCTGACGTCAGGTGACTTTCTGTCAGATTCGGTTCTTGAATCAATTTCTTCTGCTGAAACCGTTTCTGAGTGAAAACTGAAATCCTTCCCCAGCTTCAGTCCTGCTGCTGGGTTTGGGTCAGAGCTGACTGGGTTTTCTCATCGCTTAAAGAACAACAAACATCTTACTGTCTCACATTTAAAACCACGGCTTTAGATCTCTGCACACAAACAAAAAGTCCTGCCGTGTGAGTGTAAATAAAGCTCCGCATTGTCTCCTTAGCGGTGTGCAGCCGGGTCTCCGTCTCTGAGTCAGGCCCCTCCCTGCCGTCCTTCCAGGGTTTTAGTCGGGCAGACTGTGGGGCACCAGGGAGCCTGTGTTTTGTTTTAGTTGTGTTTAGTCCGTAATGATGCTCCTTAACCTCAGAGGCGGCTCTGCACGTACGCGCACAGCTGACAGATCCCTGAACTTGTCACCGGATTGTAACGTAAAGCTGAAGGTCGGTACAGTGAAGCCCAAACAAACAAAATGTAGAAACTAACAGCAGATGAACTCTGATGTTTCTGCGTATTTTTATAAATTTACATTGAGAGCAAAATTACCTTTTGACTTAAAACAAGGCTCTTCAACCTGCGGCTCCGGAGCCACAGGCGGCTCTTACTGACTTTGGCTGAATAATAAAGAGCTTACTAATATAAACAGAGAAAGATGTAATGTTAAACGCAACTTCCAGCTACTTTTCAGATTTTCTTCATGAAATAATTGCACTTTACAAAAAACCCAAAATCTTATAAAGTAATTTTCTTGTGAAAATATCTCAGTACACTTGAAATTAGACAAAATTAACTTAAAAGTAACTTTTCAACAAGAAATAAAAGATTGATTTAGACCAATAACTTCTTAATATTGATTTTAAAAAGTATTAGATCCTCTGACAGATTATTTCATCTATGATGAGGCATTCGTCTTTTGTCGTAAGCGGAAAAATCAAAATTTTTCGTAAATTTAAAGAAATTATTGATTTAAAACAAGCTCTACGTCTTGCGGAAATGATGGTTGTAAGTTAGTTTTGTCTTATTTCAAATGTACTAAGATATTTGAACTAGAAACTAAAACAAAAATACTTGGTAATATTTTGTTTTTGCAGTGCACAAAAATTTCTACTTCAATTTCAAGCGCTCTCAACTTATAAATTAATTATAAATATATAAACTTTAGCAGATTTTTTATAGTATTTTTGAAAAATATCAACATCCCACAGAAGAAAATGTATCCACCCACTTTATTGAAAAAAACTTGTCTTTCTTTGTTTTAAAAGCTTGAAGCAGAAATAATAAGTGGATGAACACATTTTCTGTTGTAGAAGAAATTACAAGCAGTGTTTCTTTGTCTTTTTCAGAATATGTTGCATCTGCAGCTCTAAACAAATTTCACTGAGCTGGACTGAGAGCAAAACGGCTCCGTCAGTTACAAAGGTTACAGGCAGATGAAATAAACATGATTAATAAGTAAAAGGAGGTCAAAGTTGTTTCTGCTACAATCTGGTTGTTCATCCGTCACTTTCATTTCAATACAAAACTTTATTCATTTCAGTAATTTAACTAACAGTTTATAAAAACTGTATTTATTCAGTTTCTGCTCCCAGTTTTTGGTCCTTTTGCATGAATTGCTGCTTCAGCGCAGCATGGAGCAGAGCAGCCTGCGCTTCTGCTCAGGTGTTCAGGTTGCTTTGTTAGATGTCAACTGTTGCTTCTCTTGACCACAGTTTATGCTGTTGCCATGGTGATTACCGCAGGTATTGGTAGTTTTGGCAGTGTTTCCTGGACCAAGTCCTGTCAGCAGCATGGAGTGCTCTAAAACATCCTGGCTGCTCTGAGTTCGGACTTGATAAAAACCCAGTTTTTCTTCCACAACCTCTTTTCCTTCCACTAAATTTACTTTACTTGGGGGCCAGCTGAACTGCTGCCATGGTTGCAGTATTCCCCATGTTTTTATTAACTTCATTTCCAAAAAACTACTTTTAAGTCCTAAACCAGAGTTAATTGAAATAAATGCTTGAAAAAAAAGAGAAATGCTTCCTATTTTCACAAACTCCCCTACAGTGAACATCCCTGCACCACTCAGCTCCTCCAGACTAGCGGCAGCAGCAATTAGGAAACACCTGCTGGAACTGGAAGTCTGCTGAGCTTATAATGCAAACTACTTCTCAGTCCAACGCTCCTAAGAACAGTTATAAACGGCGTAATGAGGAGCATTGTTGTGATGAGCCTCTGAAAGAGTCAGAGCTTCTTAAAGAGACAGAGACCCAATTTAAAGGCATCAGATTTCTTTTAAATCATGTTTATGTTTTTATAACTGAAGCTCCTTATATGAACATGGAGAATACATGAAATAAGTTTTGATATTCAGATCGAGATGCGTCTTGAAGAGTCGACATGGATCATCTGTAGGATGATAAAATATTAAGGGAACCCAGCTGCAGGTGGAGTTAAGACTAACAGATTAGTCCATGAAGTTCTGGATGCCTCTTGACTCCGTTCATCATATTTCATCTGTAAATGTCCTGAAGTCTCACAAATCCAACAATCTTCAGCTCTTAATCAGCAGCCATCCATTACCCTAACGAGGCCTCGGTGTTTGAGCTTTTCCCGCTGATAGTTTCCTCCCTCCTCCTTAATCAGTCGTTTGCTCTTTGCAGATATTCTGAAGCCAGACCCTGATTCTTGATTAAATTCGGATACTTTCCTGATCAAAGCAAACCTCTCCCTGCTAGTCTAGCCAATGATTAAAACAGGAGTTATACGGATGATAAAAGTGGTTTAAATAAGTCTGACCTGCTCATTAATGAGTCGGAGGTTTGCTTTCCTTTGCTGTTTTTCCTCAGTTTGCAAAGCCAGGCAGAAAAGTGATGTTTATTCAGGAGAAATGACAAATTGCAAATAATCCTCCTAAACGGGACATGAAAGGATGTCCCGTAACGATCAGGTTTGAAAGCTTCAAACACAAACTCACTCCTCCTTTCTGACTGCGCCTCTGTAATAAAATGATGTGGAGTTTTGTGCTTTTCTGCGGTGATGAAAGAGAAGACGTTCTCTTTGATCTTGATAAAGCTGGAAGCTCAGAGACGGTATTGGCTGGCAAACAGAAACGGTGCCATTATGAGACGTTTCTCATATCAGATATATCCCTTAAACTCTAAATATAACGCGGCTGAGCTGAGTGAGAAGTTCAAAGACGAGTTTCTGCTCTGCAGAGTTCGACCTGCATCCACCTGAGCGACTGGACTGTCCAGAAGAAAACCAGGTCTCATGTTAAAACAGCAGCTCTAACACTCATTCTAATTATTTTTTTACATTATATTACTGATGTAGTTCTAATACCGGAACACAACAATTTAATAATTTGCATTAATGGGAAGCAGTGGCTGATCTACACTGCAAAAATATACAATTTTACTAAGTATTTTTGTCTAGTTTCTGGTGCACTTGAAAAAAGACTAAATGAATTTATAAGCAACTTAATTCCCTAATACAGATTTTAAAAGTAGTAGTTCCATTGGCAGATTATTAAATTTATAATAAGACTTAAAGAAAGAAGCTCCAAAGAAAAGTCTGTGCATATCTTACACTTTTTTTGGTATTATTTTTTAGTATTTTCTGCCAGTTTCATTATTTTTTACCAAACTTTATTTTATTTTCTGATTTAAATTCAGTTTAAAACAGATGCCATGACTGCTGTGAAGTATTTTTTTCACCTACTATATAAATAAACTTCGACTTGCCTTCAAAATAAGACAAAACTAACTTTAAAGTAACTTTTCAGCATGATGCAGGAGATGGCGTTAAGCCAATCATTTCTTAATTTTTAGTTCCACTGGTAGATTATTCCACTCCACTGGATCTGACTGAGTTTCAGCTGTTTTCCAGAGGAGGATAAACGTTTCAGTCTGAAGGTGGAGACAAACTCCAAAAGACGTGCAGCCAATTTTTGTTTTTCTTCCACTTCACAATTATGCAAGACTGCAGACATAAAGAAGATAAAAAGCTTATTTTCTGATTTCTGAAACCTGATTTTAAACAAAAAGTTTATCTTTTGTTGTTTTTTGCATTTAATCTGATGCATTAAACCCCACATATCTTTTTTCATGGAAATTAGAATTCTAGTTTCATTTTACAGTAACCAGCAGATTCCACAAACTGATCTGTTACTAAAAGCTCCTCTTCACTAAAACCGGACTCCTCTAATGACTGTCTGTCTGTCAGTAGGATCAAATCTAAGGACGTCCAGATGTCCATCTGAATGGAGACAGGTGTTGTGTCTCAGGGGGACGGCGAGCAGCTGTCTCTGCTGTTAACACGCCTCCCATATGAACCTGTCCCTCATTTTAAACTTTCTGTCTGCTTTGCCCTCTGAAGGAAAGTTTGACCCATTTTTCTGAGCGGTGAATCTTTACTTTGCTCCTCAGGTTTTCATCCAGAAAACTTTTTATGTTTCTTTCTCTTCTAACATGATCATTTCTGCTCAGATTTGCTGTTTCTTTCTCAGCAGCTGCAAGTCAAGCCCATATGATGACTCCTACACCACCGTGTTTATGACTAATGTGGTGTCATTTGTAAATAATGACACTTTTAATGCAAAATTGCACTAAAAGTTGCATTAAAAGACCATTAGGAGTGTAAACCTTTAGCAGATTTATGTTCAATCAAATGTGAGTGGATCAGTGATCAAAGATTAAAAGATATTGGATCAAAGTGAACATGAGTAAAACTGATAATTAAATAGTTTTAGGGCCTCTGTCACTTTAAATTCAAATAAGCTGCTGATGGCCACGCCCCCAACTCAACATTTACACTTTCACCTGAAAATGGATGCACAATTACACAACTGTACATCTTTGAAAAGCATTTGTGGAGCCTCCTGCACAACCAGCAAGTGGTTTCTACTTAGTAAGTCAACTCTTGTCTTTTGCAGCAGCCATTGTACAGCGAATACAACGGGAAAACCTGCTGACAAAATTTACAGATGCCAAAACATCAATTTGTCACCAAGAAGAGCCAAGTGTTTTTTAATCATGGGTTGTTTTTTAGAAACATTTGAGAACCAAATGGAAGCACAATGATGCACAAAATGTGAATGTTGTATAATATTTCCCCTTTAAGGTTTGTGCCAATTAGTTTTGGGAATTGTTCTTGAGTTAATTTTAGAATTCACTCAGGCCTCTAATATCAATAAAAAAATGCTTTTGTTATTTTGTTTCTCCAACTAATCATGTTTGATGATTTATTTTGATTTCGGGGACTTTTTAGTTTCAGCATCTCGTAACTTTAAGGTCCAAATATCTGTAGTCATCCACTGAACACCGTTTTACTTCTTCCCTTCTTTATGAAACTGTTTGTTTTATAATGTAGGATACAACTTATCACCGTCGCTCTACCATCTCTGCACCAATGATTTGATTTTGTTGCTTTTTCAGACTTTTGCCATTCGCTAAGAGTCGTTCCGGTTGCTGTTGAGGTGAAGGCGTCATGTTTGTTGTTTTCCTGGTTTAGCTGTTTGGTTGAAACTTAAACATCCTGTAAGACGTTTTATTTGCTTGGTGAAAGTTGCGGCTTCCCACTCATCAGATAATCAGAGGCTTTTTGAATCCTCTCCCTGCTGCTGATGTTCAAACGGAGACGCTGACATGGAGTCCTTTTCCTTTCTTATTTCAGGTATTTCTTTCTTTTCAGGCTGTAAATTTCTTTGATTTGTAGGGGGAGGAATCTCAGTGTTTGATGTTCAGACCTCATTAATCGAAACCTCATCTGGTATGCAAGGTCAGACCTTACTTTGATGTGCATGGGGTGGCCCTGCCAAGTGGAGAGCAGCGAGGGCGTAGCTCGTTTACTTAAATTCACGAACCGTAGCAACCCTGACACATTTTGGCTTTTGCCCATCCACTACTGTGAACGACTGGGTAGATACGGGCGGCTCCAGGACGTACAAGAGTTTCACAGAAACTGATTTTAATGCTAATTATTTCTTTTGTTTCTTGGTGTCATGGGAACCTCTCTTCCTAATCTCAGTAAGCAAGCAGTAGTTAATCTTTTTATTGTTTGGATTGAGAAGTTTTACACGGCAAAAACACTGAAGCTTAACTTTTATTTTTCTCTAGTTTCTACACTGAAACTCAAAACTTCTCAGTGTGATCTGCGATCAAGTTTTAAGTCAATAATTTCTTAATATGGATGAAAAAGTTACACTGGCAAATTACTTCACCTAAAACACGACATTTTACCACTTTATAAGTGAATGATCTGCACTTTTTTTCAAACCAATAGTCAATTCAATTTAAAAAAATATTTATTAAAGGAGACACACAGAAAATAACTACAGGATAAAATAGATAAATAGAAAGGTCAGTTTGTTTATGCAATTAATTGATTTTATTTACTTTTTACTTGTTTTAAGTCAGTATTAAGAAATGATTGACTATAAGAACATATTTTAGTTTTGTCTTATTTCAAAGGTAATGAGATATTTGCGATAGGAACTAATATTTTGTTTTGGTAGTGTGCCCTTCTGCATCTTCATATTACCAAGTATTTTTGCTTAGTTCCTAATGCAAATATCTCAGTTTTGCCTTATTTGGAGTGAACTAACTTAGAAGGAACTTTCCAGCAAAGTTTAGGAACTTAATGTTGTAAAGTTTTCGTTCCATTGGTAGATTATTTTACTTAAAACGTAACATTTTTCCCATGCTAGAAGTGAAATAATCAATAACACAATATTGAGAAATGATTGACTTAAAACAAGCTGCTACATCTTGGTGAGTTATGAGTTAGTTTTGTCTTATTTCAAGCATGCTAAAGTATTTGAACTAGAGCTAAACCAAACCTACCTGGTGATCTTTGCAGTTTTGCAGTGTTCCTGTTGGTGTGTTTGTTGTGTGGGATAAAGAAACAGCCCCCTGTTTGCACCTTCTACAGGAATTCACTGTAATTACCTCCTGAGCGTCGTATGTAAATATGAAGCTGCGGGGCTCCAGCGGCAGGCCGGCGCTCCGAACCGGGCCTTTGTTCTACCTGGGCTCGGCTCCGCTGGCAGCTTCCTGCTCCAGTCTGTGCCCAACGAGCGGCGTGTGAGCCATCAATCACTCATTTCCAGCGTGTCCCTCTGTAATAAATCCCTCCCGCCCCATGGCACCTCCAGTGTGTTCAGGTTTATCTGCTCTTCGCTGCATGCCAGGCCTGGCTCTTCATCTCGCACCACTAAACCAACGGGGCGATTATTGATCCACTCTGTTCCTTCGGCTTTGATCGGATGGTAAGAAGCTGAAGACGTGGTTCCATGAGGTCTGAGGGATTCCCAGACTGATCACAAGATATCTGCAAATTGATTCCAGATTTGCTTCCTTTTTCTAGTAGGAATAACAAAAATAGACTTAACATTCCTCTGTGTTCGCTCAAGAACCATAAAACATGCCTAACAAATGAAAGTCCCATAAAATCAGAAATCCTTTTATAGTGAGTCATTCTCAGCTTTCATTTTTATTTAGATGTAAAGCAAACAAGACAAGTAGATATGAAATTATCCAGAAGAACATTTTCTATAATTCTCAAAGTGCTAATAAACAACTCCTCCAGGAAAACAGTTTATCAGCTGTTATCAGTGGCTAAGCTAACTAGCATGAGCATTCATGGCTGACTCCATGGTGGTGAACAAAGTAGAGTACACGAGCTTGATTGCCAGCGCTAGAACCCTCCTCCTGACTCCAATTGGTTGTTTTTAGCCTTTGTAGGCAGAGGAGACAGATTATCTCAACACGACAATTTTAAAATCATATTTTATAAAAGTTACACTCTGCAGCTTTGCCTGAATGCTGCCCAGGAAATGTAACTTTCCAGATGCCTCTCACAGCCAATTAGGAAACCAGTGAGGTCTAATCAGAAGTTAAATGAGAAACATTGAGTAGAGAAGAATCAGAGATGAAGTTCCAGAAGCAGGAGCCTGATCCAGATCCAGCGCTCCGCAGGGTGGAAGGTTACCGGGAGGAAAAGCCCTGCGGCAGAACCAGGCTGGCGTCTGCCTGCTGCTGCCTGAGCGCTGTGGTTCTGTCACATAATTGCATTCTGTCAAGGTGCTGCACAAACACGCCACATAAACACGGTGATGCAGAATTAAAGCTAATATCTGGGATGAATTTCCAGCTTTTCTCAGCCGTTCAAAACAAGAACCTGAAGTTCTGACGGCTTGGATTTAAGCTCCCAATCAGGAATTAAGATTAATGTCAAATATATTTTCAGTTATTGTTTTTCATAATAGTTTGAGTAGGCTGCTCCTCCTAAAACCACAAATTGTTGGTTTTATGTTTCTGTTTGCATATGAATTACAAACAAGCTGCAACGTGTTAATTAGAGAGAATTACTCCTCTTTTTCTTCTCTTCTGTATATTCAACCTATGGAACATGCAGCCTTTGATTAACAGGAGTTTAACCCAAACTACAGGGAAACGTGTTGCTGCTTTCCACTAAATATGTGGCTTGAATTTGCGCCGCCGTGTGTCTGGTGTCGCTGTTTGAAGCTTCTGCGTCTCGGGTCAGACTCTCGGGGAGAGCTGAAGCAGCGCGGCGCTGGAGAACGGGAGATTTATCACCTGGAAAGAAGGGCTGCAAGTCTGGAGAGTGGGTTTCCACTTCAGCCTAATTCACTGTGAAGTGCTTTAGACACACAGGTTTGGGAAGATGGATGGAGGAGCCGGGCTTTTGTTTTCCACATGACCGGCTCTTCCCTGCCTCCCGATCTGGGATCAGATCCTCTGGAAGACGTTCACACAGTTCATGTTCAGCTTGTTTCGAAATTTTAACCCTGAGATAAAATACAAGTCTGGAATGAATTCATATCTTACTGCTGTTTAAACGCTGCAGCTGAAAACTAAACACAAAATCTTAACAAGTAGTTTTGGTCTAGTTTCTAACGCAAACATGTTGGTATGAAATAAGACTAAAATAACTTACAAATAACTGTCCAGCACGATTTATTGTATGTAATATGATGCATGAGTTTGCTCTACAGGATTTTTAGCAGGCAAATGAATATTATGGTTTTAATTACACATTTTCTATTGAGTCTGTAAGTAACATATTTCATTTAATTTAGATAAAGGGTTGCATTAAGTAAGTTTTTCACTTCCTTTTGCTCCTTTTCAAACAGAAAAGTTGTGGAAAACAAATTATTTTGTTCTTGGCTTTGTAAGTAGATGTTTTCTCTGTCCTACTGATTGCTTGTTTTCTTGTTTTTAAAAACATGTTTGAAATAAAGAAATCAAATCAAGATTGGAGATTGTTTCAAGTAAATAATTCCTTAATATTGATGAAAAGGTATTTCTCCTATTGACAGATTATTTCACCTATAATAACTCTAAATATGCTCCCATATCTTGCTGATAATTTACTTGTAAGTTAGTTTTGTCTTATTTCACTCAACTTTTTTGAGCATTATTATGTAGTTTTATTTCATGAATTTTGGTTCGGTTTGAAGGCGTATGTGAACACCGAGCAGACCAGAGACCGCTCCAAAAGCAGGAAGTGGACTACAGCACAAGGTATTCTGGGTAAATGCAACCGAAACAAACATGCTAGCAGAAGTAACGGCTTGATAGAAGAGAAATCCCACAAACACTAAAACTCCACTTTTGTTTCCATTTTATAAAAAAGGAAGTTGTGCTCAGTGTCTTCTTCAGAGGTTTTTGTGTTGTTTCCTTCAGTGGTTTTTGGTGCAGCGCCCCCACAGCTGAGGAGGGAAAATGTCCCGAAATGAACTGAGCTTACCAGAATATCAGGTGTGAAAACAGTTTGGGAATATTTTCTGATTGATGAGCAGCAGCAGTTGCTTCTGATAGAAAGTCGAACAAGAAGCTGCGGTAAAATCAAATCATCTGGTGTGTGAAGTTAAAGCAGCAGCATGACTGGGAGCAAGTGAAGGAATGCTGCAGGATGTGAGAACAGGGATGAATTATGCAGCGCGGCTCAACGCAGGAGACGCATCAGGAACCAGCGGGAATCCTGAGGATTCCTGCTCAGGTTGAAACTTTCCCTGTCAGCTGTTCTCGGCCAGGGCCCAAACAGAGAGGCTGTGTCTTCAGAGCTACAATGGCAGCCATCATAAAACTCATTCAGGCCGTGTTGGTCCTGTAAACATAATCTGCAGTGTGTTAATTACAAGCCGGCGCCTCTGGAGCAGCAGCCTGCTCTCCTTCCTGAACAACGCAGCTCCGGCCCTGGAAACGAGCTTTTCGCCCTGCTGGGTGTCCTGTTTGAACGGGCCGCTTTAAACAAATTAACAGCCAGTCAGATGCTGTTTGTGTGACCCCTCTCTCCTCAGGGTGGGAGTAGCATGGTGGGGGGAGGCAACCAGAGCTCTTGTGTTGTTTACTGTCATTCATGTGGAGGTCTGAGGGTTTGTGTGTTTAGCACACACATGACAATCAGAGAAGAAGAAGAAGAAGCTCCTGTAGAACGGAGACGCCGCCGGTGCAGAGCAGCATGGAGTCATCAATCATTCTCCAAAAAAAACAAAAACCCAGGAGCATCTTGAATAGAAATGTTTCTGCTTTATGTTTCATTTAAAAAATGTCTAAAAAGCATCTAAAAGTTAAAGGTTTGAATAGATTCGTTAAAAAAGCGGCTCCTCTTAATTTATATTCATTTGGAGAGGTTTGTTTTTTATATTTTGAGAAACGTGCATTTTGAGTTGTTAAGCTGACAAATATTTGGAATTTTTAAAATGTTTTTAGCTTTTCTGTGCATTTTAACTGCAATATTACAAAATAAATGGACTAAATCAAATCAACTTAGGTTAAATTTAACTTTAAATCTGTCATTAAAATTGTGCAGTTATTTTTCACTTTTCTTTATCAAAAGCAACAAAAGTTTTTTTTAACATTTGTATGGAGGGCAGAAAGTGCCACCATCTAACTAAAAACGTGTTTCTTATTCTTAATCAGTATTTATTACTTTTTAAATGTTAAAAATACTAAACTAGATCATTAAGTGTATTTTTTGTAAATTATTTATTAGAGCCTAACATCTGATTGGTTAACCTGCTTACAGCTAATAAATCAACATTTTGCATCACATTACTTTGATAAATACATTTAATTCACACATGCTTTTCATATTTACATTTTATAAGTCGTTTTATAGTTAAGTATCTGTATTTAATTTTATTTAAATGACTACGTAAAACAGTACTTTTTGCCCTGAACTCAGGTTCGTTCACTGGGAAAACGAAAGTTATGTTTTATGGACGGATTCCCAGAGTTCCTTTGGTTTTTCAGGAAATCCGACCTTCCTGTTTGCTTGTGAGGACCTAATTGAGAACCGTCCTCCTTTGTCCGCCTCTCTCACTGTAAACCCAGCGGACGCGGTTCTGTCAGTGAACCCGTCTCCCTGATTTTGTTATTCTGTTATTGTGTAATGGTTTCCAAAGGTTGATGGATGGCTCCTCTGCAGGTCTCCCTGAGGAGTGAAAAGCTCTATCTGGACATTAATCTACTGCTGTGAGACAGACACGCTTGTTTAGCCGGCACAAAGCCCAGTAAGCTGTTGTCTCTGAGAAAAAGCTGCCCGTCTCCAGAGCCACTGGAGGCAGCGATGGCTGGAGCCAGAGTAATGACCTGTGAAATTCAGCGATAGAGCTGTCCTGTTGCACACAGGTCCTCCGGCTCCGGGCCTTGTTCACAGCCTGCTGCTGATTTATCCGAGCGCCCCTCCTGGTGCCACGGGCTTTACGGGACTTTTCCGTGGGTTGAGTAAAGCTCCCCAGACTCTGGAGAAAATAATCAAGCTTTTGTGGAAGCTCAGCGTTAGAATAATGTAAATAAAGTTGACTTTTGTCTTTCTTCCTGCTATTAAGATGCAAATAGAGCAGTTTGGGTCACATTCCCGGTTTTATCCCATCGAGCATCATGGAAACGGCTCCAAATATTGACTCTGCTTTGTCTGGTGAATTAGTCAATATTTTCTCTCCACCTCAATCAGATCAGGATGTGAGGCTGAAAGTCGAGGCTTGGCGCCTTTGATGGAGGTAAGGAGAGGAGCTGTGTCTTCCCCAGGGCAGATTATACGAGGATCAGAAGGCCAAACTTCCCGCTGGCCCCCTAAGTCTGGAAGATACAGTTTGACTTTGTTACCACAGCTTCACAGCAGAGGCAGAAACGTCCTGATTCCTGCCCCGTGGGTGTGAAAAGAAACTCCTCGGTGGGAGAGAAAATGGCTTTCATGTCAGAAGCTGCTTTGTTCAATAACTCCTCACACTGTTGACTCTTTCTCTTCCTGTTTATGTGAGAATTTACAGGTAAAAATCGGATTTAGAACAAGCAAATGCTGATAACCTGCTGGGTTTTCTGTCATATAAATGCTCATTTGATTTCGTCCAAGACAGAAAATGTTTTATACTCTTGATACGTGTTTTTATTATTCCTACAAAGCTTGAAGGATTTGCTGTCATTAGTTAACAACTTCTTTTCCAGGGAAAGTTTTATGTAAATTTACTGAGAATGTATTGAAACAATAGAGGGAATCTGAAGTTTTATTGGCCTATTTAAAGCCCAGAACTAAATTTGACATTTTGTTGAATTACCTGAATAAAGATGCCTGATGCTCTCCAACCAATGAAAAGACTGAATGCTGAATCTGAATAAGGTGTTTCAAGAAAAGGCCTGCAAACTCCTACATCAAAGAATCTTTGTAGACTTTATGTTTTGCTACAAAACATCTAAATCTATGAAATCTGGACTGAAGCTGAGATCCCAAAAGTTACTTATTAGCTTATTCAGGCTTTTAAAAATAAACCTTTAAAGGAAGCGTTTACTTCCAGTTTTCTGAAACACTTTCAGAAAACCTTTGCTTCTGGGACAATCTGGACGATTTGTGTCAAATGTGACTAGAGCTCCTCAGAAGGTGATACAAGCGTGAAAGTTTGACTCTCGTTCAGTTTTCCAGGTAGTTCAACGATGGCAGGAAACGGCTCCTTCGCCTGGATGACATCAGACACCGTGACCAATCAATAAGTCCTCTCTCTGCCTGGTTGTCCTTCAGGTGTCGGCGCATTTCGGTGCGAAGGAGGCGGAGTCCGTCTGGCGTAATAAAAGAAATCTGGGGGGAAAAAGTGACAGATGTGGACACCCGTGCCAGTGAGAAAAGTGAGAGTGGGACTGTCAGACATGTCGACTCCGGCGCGGTGATGGATGGAGAGTGAGGTAAGATGGATGACATCGTCTGTCTGAGGCCGTGTTGTCATAGCGGAGGACTGCCGCTTGTCTGAACCTCTCAATATCAGAGAGCAAACTGGAGTTTGTTTACTCTGCTCCAGTGGAGTGATTTAGAAGGAGGGTGAGGGAGACGCGGGTGTAAGGTATGTTCGCTGGAGGGCCGGGTCGGGTTTCCAAACATTCCCTTTGAAATCGAATAGCAACTATTTCTGCTGTTTGAAACCAAACAGTTTGGTTACAGTGATTGGAAGAGGAAGGAGTCAGACAAACGAGATAAAGGTGCAGTGATAATAATCACATTATTTTAACATAACACCATAATTATCGAGCAGAATCTGGAAAACAAACGTCATCCTCCCTACTTCTGCAGTATTTAGAGGGGAAAGGTCGAGTCTGCTGCTAAAAATCATCTGCAAGTCCAGTAAGTTTGGACAGTTTGATGCAAAGACAGAAAGACGTCACCAGTGGAGAAGCAACTGTTGCTGCCCATCAATCTGGGAAGGGTTATGAGGTCATTTTCAAAACGCTGAGAAAAATGATAAAACTCCTCAGAAGCTCCTCATAGACCAGTGTTTCTCAACCTTTTTTGGGCCAGCGCCCCCCAGCCCTTATCCAGGTCCCTCACCGCCCCCCACTAAAGAATGTGTAGGCTACTTTGCACTGACTATTATTTTATCATTAATATTACTATCACTATTGTAAATGTTTTGATTTTTATGCTTGTTTCTGTATCTATGATCAAAAATAATTTCACAAAGAACAAAAAAGCCATGTGAACAGAAATTTTCACAGATCTCTACGAAAAATGTAATGAACATTCAACTTAAAATCGGTAGGCCTAACAGCAGCCAATCAGAGTGGAAAATATTCTTGTTCTTTGCCCTTTAAAGTTCATCTTTACACTGGAAAGGTAAACAGTGGGATTTAAAACACAAAGGAATCCCACCTTTTGTAAAAATTTCCACCAGCTTCCCCTGCCGTCCTCTGAACGCCCCCTAGGGGGCGGTACCGCCCACGTTGAGAACCGCTATCATAGACTGTTAATGTGGTAAACATTCAAGCTAATGATGGAACAATTAGAAATGATCTCATCTGGAAGAGTTAAAACTGATCAGGTTCACAAAGCTCCATGTGAATGAAGAACAGCTTCTGGAGGAATGGAAGCACAGTGGCAGAGGAGTCATGCTGTGGGCTGGTTTTACAGCCACGTGGACAACTCGGTCATGGAGTTGACTACAAACTGCAGTCTGAGTCCATCTGTACAACTGCAGGAGTTCAGTCCAAACTGCATCTTCAGTTACTCCAAACAAAGCAGCTAATCTGAAACAAAGAAATGAATTAATGGCCTATTCAAAGTCCACATCTTAACTTAACTAAGTGCTTTCTGTAAATTTCTCTATATATGTTTCTGTGTCTGTTTCTTTATATCTCTGGCTTTGTCTTCCTCTACCTCTCTCTAATTCTGTCTTTTTCTCTTTATCTCTGTTTCTGTCTCTCTTTCTACATATCTATGTATTAAAATCCCGACACAGTGGAACCTCATGTATTCCCCAGGTCAGTTTGTAGAGTGTGGTATCATCCTGGCTCTGACCGGGGTGTACTTTCTTTTCGACCTGACTGCCTGTCATCAGATCAAACTGCCTTCATGTTGATGTATTTGGCTGTTTTCTCATCCTTCTTATTAATGCATCACCGTCTCCAGGAGTCTGATGTCAAACAAAAAGACGTTCCAGAAGGAAAATAAAACTTTAAAAAAAAGTTTCTCCTGATGAAGAAATCTGCAGAATAACACGTTTTAGATTTGCTTTGGTATGACTGAAGATGGATTTGTCTGGTTTATTCACCCAGGTGCATCGATGAGGTTCAGTTTTAGGGTCATTTCTAACCTCTAGTGAGGCCTGTTGGCCTTTGTGTGTGTGTGTGTGTGTGTGTGTGGGTGTGTGTGTGTGTGTGTGTGTGTTGGGTTTGGGGGATCAGGAGTGTATTACACTGTCACACTGTTCATACTGTTTATGCATACCAGGCCACTGTGAGTGCCTCTTTGTCGCGTAAGTGTTTACTTGAATTTATTTCGGGAGAGCTGCACATGACTGGGACAGGGATCTCTATAAATTATGGAACAGAGCGCTTTGTGTAATGATAACTTCTGTCAGGTCCTCAGGCTGTGTGACAGTGTTGTTAGGAGTGTGTAAATACTGCGGTGGTGAAAGAGGGAAAGGGGCGTCTGTGGCCTGAAAGGTGCTGCACGGTTTCCTCCGGAGCCAAGCAGGAAACAATGCAGGACTAATCTGCCCTTCTGTTATTCCAGATTATCGATGACATTCCTGTCGTTTTGTCTGTGTGGAGGGAAAGTTCAACTTAGTCATGACCAACATTTTAACACAATCTGTTGACAAAACCCTGTAGTTAATGCTCAAAAGCCAAACTCTGTCATTATATTTAATTCAGCCTCATTCTTTTTCACCAAATAATGCCCCAAAATCTTTTAGAAATGTTTTAATGCTGACTCGTTTGGTGTTACTGGAAGCTGATCCAGCCTTTGATACAACTGATCACAACACATTGATCGATTGGGAAACTGTTTGTATCAGACTGAGCTAAACAAAAATCAGATGTGAGGTTCCTCAAGGCTCTGTTCTCAGATTATTACGGTTTACTGTTTGCCATATATATATCGCCATTTTCAGAAAATTTTATTATAAATAGGTGAGGCATGTTGGATTAAAAACACTTTTTAAAAATAATCTTTAAGAAGATATTAAAGATTTTTATGTTTTAATGTTCTAATTTTATATGTTAAGTTTTCATTACTTGTAAATGGAAAATAAAGTTAACAGAAAATAAGGCTGTCAAATGAATCTATATAATGTGTTTCACTTAGTGACAAAGTTCCTGAAATAAATTATTTTTTCATATTATTCTAATTAGTTGAATTTGTCAGAGGAGATTCGACTGAACTTGTGAGATAGTAGAAGATGTGTAACATGTACGCTGATGAGACAACTTTAGATTTCTGTAACTAAAGTCACCATTTTGGACCCAAAACGTTAAAAAAAGGTCAGAGGTCATGAATGAAGTAGACTAAATACTTGAGAGCAGCTAAAACACTTTGGCTCTGTTTTGGTCTTTGGAATAAATTGAACATTTTGTTCACACAGTGAAGTAGCTCGACTTTTAGCCTAAACATCTAAGGACAAGGAGGTTATTTTACCAACTGGACAGTTTGAAAACAGAGAAAACCAGCAGCAGAACGCTCCACTGATGAAGGTAAGAACAGAAAAATATCTGATTTTAAATCAATGGTCATTTGTTTTGCTTTGCCAGGTGTGTTTTCTGGCGGCAGACAGACGTTTTGACTTTTTGTGGCGGCAGCAGTTTGCAGCTCAGGAAGGATAGAAACTGGTCTTAAAACTTGTATCTTAAAGATTTTTAACTTGTTCAACAAGTTGATTTGAAATGATTTAAATTAGATGACCAATATTTACTCTGTGGTCACTTCTATGGTGATCGGTTGGAAACTGCACAGTCAAATCACATGAAGACCTGAAGGAAAGAAAAAGAGGCTTGTTTGAATTTTCTGAGTTGTCTAGAGAATCATACATTTTCAAATCTACATTTATTCTGAAATGTTTGGAGGAGTTAAAATTCAAATCATGGGAAAGAAAAACCTTTTTCAGAGAGAGAGAGAGAGAGAGAGAGAGAGAGAGAGAGAGAGAGAGAGAGAGAGAGAGAGAGAGAGACACTGTTCTCAGTGAAATTATTTTATCTTATTTTGTAGGGAAGCACTACATATAGACTACAGTGTAACATCTAAATTGTGTATAAAAACTTTTTTCTGTCTGTAGCATCAAGTGTAAGGGCGCCATCTAGTGGCGATTTAATGAACAATTAAATATTGGATTTATATGAAGCTGACTGATGAACTTACCTTTATCAGTTTTTACACTTTTTGAAGTTGAATTAGCTAAATTCTTGTCTACACTGCAAAAAGTCCCCTTTCAAAAACAAGAAAAAAAGTACAAAAATAGGGTATAATTTTCTTAAAATAAGAATAATTAAAATAATAAAAAATTATTATAAGTAATATTTTCTTAATATAAAGCTTTTATATCTTACTGAGATAATTAAGTACAAAAACACTTAAAATAATAAAAATATTCTAGCATAAACCCCTCTTGGTGAGAAAAATTATCTTGTCAGAAAGAAAACAAGAAAAATCTCCTTAATTTAAGATATTTAATCTTACTAAGATTTCCGTTTTTGCAGTGTACTCTTAGCAACAATAAGATTTTGTTCACTATTTCTTCATAAATTGAAGAAAAGTTCAGATTTTCAGTAAAAGTTGATGGATATTTACTCAAATACATAAGAAAGCAAAAACCGTGCTCATTAAAGATGAATACTTTATTCATCAGTAAAAAGTCTCCATGTACATCAATGCAGCCACCTGGTCACATAAAAGTTTAGATTACTTTTATTTATTCATTATTATTTCTTGATTACAGCTAAAGAAAACATGGCATTTAATATCAAAACAATAAAAAATGGTTAAACGTTTTGAAATGTTACTTTTAATCTGACAAATGAGCCTCATCAGATATTCATATTTATTCAATATTACTGTAGTTTTTGGCAGACACATGAAAAGATGCTTTCAGGGCATTTCTATATGGAGCCAATTAATTCCACATTGATCGGAATATATAAATATGTATTTGGATATATATGGATACACACACACACACACACACCCATACACACACACACACACACACACACACACACAAAGGTTTCTATTCTGGAATATGACTTCTAGAAAAATCTTTCTTCCTTTCTAGGAAGAAGTGCAATAATCTCCAGGCAGGAAGAGCCATTCTCTCTCAAACTGCTAAAAAAAAACACATTTAGTTGAAGAAAATAATCTCCCTGTGAATGAAACCAAACAAACAAACACTGAGGTCATTTGTTCTGTTTATTAGTCAAGTTTCACAAGGTTTGATGGTAAAATAAATAGGTCACAAACAGAAAACGAACCCCATCTAGATGGATATGTGGCAGTTCATGGCTTTATGTTTATATGTGTAAAAAAGTAGATGCCAGAAAAGTAAAAAAGCGAGTTGCATCAGCCTCTCAGCTGGTGGAATAACATCATAGCTTGGCTCTAAATGAAAGAATAAAGCAGAACTAAACCATTCAAATGCTTTCAATCAGGCGTGCAACATTTGTTTCTCCCAGCAGGACCCGCCTCCCTCACGTCACCGAAGTACAAATAAGAAAATCAAACAGGTTTCGGCTCCATGCAATGCTCTGGGGTCCTCCCTGCATTCAGCTACCTGAAACCGCAGCTATCTTTAGGGTAAAAGAACGGCTCAGTCTGCAGGCGAGTTGAGTCGCTGCTTTGTTGCTGAACTCCTCCCCCGGGAGCAGAAAGCGGCGCACATGGCTGCCGTTTCTTTCCCTTTACATCAGATAAAGACCCAGATTCTGTTTTCCTCCCTCTGGCCTGAAACACCTGCATCAGGGTGGAATAAAACTAGAACCGCTTTAGAACTAGAGATGCACCGAAAACAAAGTAAATTTCCACCAAACATTTTCTAGAAAAATAAGGACATTTCTGAGTTTGAAACGTCAAACATTTTCTAAAAAAAATCAAATATTTAGATTAATCTAAAAAGTTGGACTTCTTAACTTTTGAAACTAATACAACCTAATCAGTTGTATCAAAATTAGTGTATTTCGCAAAACTGCAATGGAAACACTTTTTTTCACATCACACACTGATCAACCGAATGTTACTACTGAAGGAAAAGACGTGGAAGATGACAGGAAGTAGCAGGATGATGGCAATGACGTATCATGTGAACGAACTTATTCACACAAAGTGTGTTTTTTCAACATTAGCAGAATATTTTTGTAATGGAAACGCAGCTGGTGACCGTACAGGTCATCTTATACTGCTGTCTTAAACTGGTTTTATAAACATTTGAAAAAATGCATTTTTTTCTCAAATTAAAATTTCAACATGTTTTTCTGCTCATTATCCCGTCTGCATGTTAAAACTGCAGAAAAGGACAGAGGCGCAGGCGTCCTCCAGTCAGAGACTCTGTGAACAGACACTGTATCTGACTTCCTGCATGTTAACAGAACCTGTGATGATGCTGCAAACGGTTCAGCCCAGCCCAGTCAGAGCTCTGCTGAGGCAACAGTGATGGATTACCCCAGAGCTGAAGATACGTCTGACTCTGCAGACATAAAAACGGATAAGTTACAAAACACTTACATTTAAGAATTGATGCCTCAGGAAAGATGGATTTGAAATAATTAAAATAATCTCACTCCTGTTTATGACCACTGCTAATTATTTCTGATTGAAACATTCTGATCACATTTATAATAAAAGTGAACTAAATGAGCTAAATAGTTAATTTGCTAACTAAATATTTGGTTCAGCTAAACACTGAGCTAATATTTTACTAATATCTCAAAGCTAAATATTTAGCTTGATGTACTGGTATATAACAATAATCCAGTTTCTGAGTTTCTTTGTGCTGGTCAGAGTTTTATAATTGGACTCTAACATTTTGGCTCAGCCTTGTTCTGATTGGCTAAATCTACCCGAAACTTGATACCAATTCAAATACTGCTAATAACCTCTGAATTTAACCTTAAAATGAAACTAAAGCGAACCGTCCCTTTAAGGCTGGGACTAATGATCACATGACCCTGTAGCTGAATACGACCAGCAGGTTGTTTCTCTCTTGTAACACAACAAACGAGGACAAACGTTTATTTCTCTGCGTCCAAAATGCACTTTAATACATATGACAAAATAAATAATTACAATCAATAACTGACTCTATTATTATTGTTTTTATCTAAAATATGTCTTGACTACTATAAGAGGAACTAGTGAACCCTGCAGACCCGCCCAGGTCGACTGTCAGTAGTTGCGAATGCTGAAGAAGCCCACGCTGGTTGGCGACTCTTTCACCGTGACGGTGACCAGGTTCGCCGTGACGTCGGTCACAAACACGTGTTCGATCAGGCTGCGCGTGGGCTTCCAGTCCTGGTTCTGGCCCGCCACTGGGTGACCCTGTCCAGCGTACGAAGAGTCGTGGTCCGAGTCCGAGCTGCTCTCCTCTTCGCCCGTGCTCATGTCGGTCATTTTGGCTTTCTTGCTGCCTTTAGTGGCCGTTCTTGCCGGCGGGTTCTGGATCTCGGAGCAGGACTTGTCCAACCGGCCTTGGACCTTCTGGAATTCCTTCATCTCTCTCAGCTTGTCTCCACCAGCCTGCGGTTTCCTGGCAGGCGGTCTTCCAGAGGAAACCGGACTTTTATTGGCGTTTGCCTCCAGATTTTGGGCCACTGTGGGTTTTCTCGCAGGGATGACTGGACTTCTCAGACCCGATGCCGCGGTGGTGCCGCTTCCAGGAGCGTCGCCGCTTTGGGACTGCTTGCTCTGAAGGTTGAGGGGCTGATGGCCTTGACTGGAGGAGGTGTTCTTAGAAGACTGGGAAGTCCCTGCTTTAGTACCGGCTACCCGCTGCATTGCGGACCCGGTGGACTGGGGCTTCTTTGGGCCACTGGGTGGGCTCAGAGTGTGCTGAGTGGTTCCTTGAACTGGATGTTTGGTGGTATTCACGTTCAGAGCAGCTACTCCTTTGGATTTACAAGCAGCTGTTTTCAGATCCAGACTTCCTCCGCTGTTCCCGATGGACAGCTTCCCCTCGGTTGCATTTCTGCTCTGGTTGGATTTGCTCAAGGCCAGAGACGCGGTTTGGACTGAAGATCTCCCAGATCCAGGTGAGCTGATGGCGGGTTTGACCGCCCCGCCCTGGGTCAGCGGGCTCCTGTACGGACCAGCCGCTGCATCTTTGGCTGAGCTGCGGTGGAAACCCATGAAGGTGAAGCTCGCCGGATGAACCGGCTTCTTGATCGCCCCTGGAAGATCTGTCTCTTTGGCGGTCTTCAGGACTTTGCGCGGACCCTTGTTCTGCTGGAACTCCTTCGCCTCCGGAGGGAGGGGCTTCCTGTTTCGCTTCCTCGGCGGCTCCTGCTTCGCCATGACGATCTGCGCCTTCTTCTGAGGGACGGGATGCAGCTCCCGTGGCCTGACGGTCGGGCTCGCCTGTTTGGCGCGGCTGTCATCGCCCTCATCTTCATCTTCTGATGATGAAGACGAAGAGGAGCAGGAGGATGAGGAGTCAGAGGACGAGGAGGATGAAGCGGATGAGGAGGTGCTTGACTTTTGGGGTTCCGGTATATTCTCCTACAATTTTAAGAGGAATTGTTTAGCGGTCCATTGTTGGTCCAGAAAGTAGACGGTTCTGCAGTGGTCGGTACTTACTATGATTTTTCTGGGTCGTCCTCTGGGTCGTTTGCGTCTTTTAAGCATCAGAAGCTCTTTTTCTTGTTCTCTGATGGGAAAAACATTTTGCATTGAGAGGATAAAACAAGCAGCAAGTGACGCTACCTTTGGTAACTTCTGACTCCTGTGCATTCTGGCAAAGTTTATTAATGGACAAATTAACTTCTTGATAGAAACTTTGCAGTCTGCTATGAGATCATCTACTACTGTGGCAAACTGGTTCAGGAACCTTTCTGTGTCATTAAATCGGGACAAAATTCACATGCGTGGATCCTCAAGGCCGTGTCCTTGGGCAACTTTAATTCAATATCCATATACACTACACCGGAATATTAGGGCCAGGTTATTACATGAAAATAGCCATAAAACGGGATAAAGTTGCATGACAGTGGTAATTTTATGAGAACTCCTAAACAAAATAATCAAAAATTAAAATGGCAAATGTTGAGCATCTTATGAAGGTATATTTGGGAATCTATTTAACAAATAAGGAAATGCTTGCCTTTAGTTACAACTACATAAAATTATCATTTTAGCATCCACTTTGAAGAAAGAACCAAGCTGAGATGCATTTTCTTCTATTAAAGTGACTATAATTTTGGAATATTCTGACTTTTTGTCCTCATAATTTAAAAAAATATCTTGTATTCTGACTCCAGTACAAAAAAAGCAGAAATAATTAATTTCATTTTTTCTTGTAATAATAATTGACTGTTGTTATTCTGTGATGTCACTAAATGTATTAAATCAGTTTGTGGTGAAAACACCACAAACTGCACAGGAAACCCAGGGATACCCACTTCTTATTGAAAGCCGCCAACAGTCTCGGGTCCAGAATGTTTTCCTGCGGCTCCCAGCTGTTGTGTCTGAAATAAATAGAAAATGACAACCAATGATTAAAGAGTCATTTTCTCAGAGGGAAATATAAGCAAAGTTGTTTTTTAAAGCAATACTAAATAATTAACAACAAAAATGTTGCTGAAATGAGTGGCTGTCTTGTTTATGTCTGGATAAACAAGAAAGAGTTTTAAATATGATCCAGTTTTGATATATTTGAAGACTAAAAATGTTGGCAGTTCTTGGCTTTAGTGAATTTAGAGAAACTAAATGAGATGTTTTTTATTTACATATTAGATTGCGTGGAAATAGGCCAATTTAAATCTCTAACTGCACTTTTCTTTGGTGCATCAATTTTTAAAGCACCTGCAGGCTCCCTCCCTGATCCCCACTGCTTTTCTGAACCTTATTATACATTAAACAACTTGATCATAGTGCTGGAAAAAAAATGCAAAACAGGATTGATCTGATCTGTAATAAGCTTTCTCTTCATCAGTGGAAGTGAACAGCCTATTCTGATCAGCAGTGAGGAAAATAATCCACCCCCACCCTCTGCCAACACACACAAAGGATGTGGTTCCAACAGAAAACCTTGGAGCTGGCAGGCAACAGTGTGAACTGATGGAGGATTGCAGGGATGGAGCAGCGACATGGATAAAACCTCACATTTTCTGTCAAAAACTAATATAAAGATTAATAAAGTAGGATTACTTGTTGTTTTTTCCAAACTATTGCAAATTTGGATTATTTATGTGTAGAAAACTTATTAAAAATGCAGCCAAGTTAATATTTTTAACCGTCTGAATGAGCTGAAATCCAACTACAAAATTAGTTTAATGATGCAGGGACAAATTTGCACCAAGTTTCAAAGAAAATTCTGGATTTCTGAACAAAAGAAGCAACTATAGAGGCTCCAGATAAAGGTAGAAACAGTTCCCAGGAGCAAATCACAAGTCTGGGGTGTTCTTCTGGTTCTGGACCGAATGAAAAGAGCAAGGGTTCGGTTCTGGAGGAAAGCAGCAGGCTCCCATCAGACACGTTGTTGTTGTTTTCATTGTTCGGGCAGAGCAGCACTTACTTGGATGACCATCCCCTCCACTTCACCAGAAACTCCAACTTTCCCTGAAACAAGAGCGCAGAAAAACGGCAACAGCGGCGGTTTGGTTAGTGAGAAACCGCCGGAGGAAGGACGGAAAACCGCGGAATGAGGAGGAAAAAGTAGTTTCTGAAGCCCCACCTTTCTGAGCCGTTTGTTCAAAATGCACTCGGCATCAAAAACCTGCTCTCCCACGGCGCTCAGCTCCTCCATGATTGCCTTCACCCCGAAAACGGAGGCTTCCTCAGCAGCCAATCAGAGCGGCGATGGGACAGCACCGGATGTTTGCAGAAAGGCCTTCAAATTAAAAGCGCTGGTCGCTTTTAATTTGACTAAAATTATTTGACTATTTTTTTAGTCAGATTTAATTTTAATCTGACTAATCTGACTATTTTTTATCGGCAAATAGAGCAGAAGAATTTAAAAGATGCGGGTAGATCTAATATTGCAAGTAACGAAATCTGGCACAAAAAACGTCAAGTGAAGATGAGGATGAAATTAATTTATACAAAAAACAACATTAATAAAACAAAGTCAAACAAAAGAAAAGAAGCTGAAACAATAGTTTAGATAGTTTTCCATAAACTACTTAATTGGGAAAACATAGATAAATATGTGTGTGTTTAGAAACATTGTTGAACTAAGCATATAAATCTGAAAAAATTGCAGATAGTAGACTGAATATTGGTAACTGAAGGAAATAAATAAATAAATAAATAAATAAATAAATAAATAAATAAAGAAATGTCCACAAGAAACAGAACGCAGTCACTAATATTTTGACACAGATGATATTTTGCCAACCTTGTAGCCTCGGCTGTGTGTGATCAGGTGTTTGTCTATTAGTTACAAAGAGCTATATTAGTGTAAAACGTTACTGAGCAGATCTTCAGTTCAGTTGCAGTTGTCTTGTCTTGACGATGGTTTACTCCTAAGGAATTTCAGGAATTTCAGAAATTTCAGACTGTGAGGAACTTGCTGCTGAGAGGTTAGTAACTAGAATAACTTCAAAGTGAGAAGTTGAGCTGCACAGAAGATTGTTTCAGGATGTTCAAGACGCTCCAAAAAGCTCAAAAGTTTCTAACAGTTCATAGTGAAGAAAACATTTCAGTGGCAAATAAACAGAAACTCTGCAGGAAGAAGTGGAATCTGCTGCAGAATGGATCAGATTCATCTTTTAGCTGATTGTCTGAGACATCTGGAAAATCATTTATCCATAAGACATGGGGGGGCATGTATGCCACCACCAACTGTGACGCATCCTAATTTAACCCGTATGTGGGTTTATTGTGCCACTAGTAGTTAGAGCATGGCAGAGAAATTCTGTTACTTTACTTCTGATTTGTTCTTTTTAAACTTTAAACTTTTTTGGTTGAGTTCTTACATGTTTAGACATCTTTTTTGAGTTATGATGCGTAACCATGGTAGTGAGGCTTTGTTTTTACAACTGGGTGCAGCTGACTGGCGTCTCAAAAGCTCAAATAATACCTGAACTGGAGCCTTAAATCCCAGAGGAGTTGAAAAGGAGGCTTCATGGATAAAGGCCAGGTCAAAATAACAGAAAGAAAAACAGCTTTTCCAGTCATCATAAGAATGATACAGATATTAAATAAGGAGCAGCAAAAGCCAATGAGGTGGATTAGCAGAGCTTTCCAACAACTGATGGTTTCATCCAGGGCGTGCTGCTGTGAAATATCATCTCTGCTGTCTGGAAATTGAGCCGTTAGCATGTTGTGACATACAGCAAGTCTTCAGTCAGAGGCCTTTTCAGCTTTGTTGCAAGATGGACTGCTACTGGAGGTCCTTCTTTCCCACAGCATAATTATCCTCGGTGAGTTTGGAGGATGTGAGTTACAACAAAATAGAATTTCCCTTTGAGATATATAGTGTTTTTGAAATAAATCTGAGTGGTTGAAGCCAAAAATCAACAAACTTTATGAATGAAAAACATTAATTTAGCTTTATATTTGATTTTAAAGTTTAAATTAAATATCCCTGCATTAATAACAGTGTTAAATATGTAAAACATCAAACTTATCAAATATGTGCACAAACATTTAGAGTTGGCTAATATAATATCTACAGGTGACATGAATTAGGGTAACGAGTGTGGAGAAGTTTATGGATTTTTTTGTGAAACTTCTTTAATTTTGAAAGTGTTAATAGGAAGTGCTATCCTTCTTGATGCATCTTGACTGGTGAAAACGGAGACAGGCGGGTAAATAAGAACGTGATTGTGGAAATATGACACTAGACAGCTACCGTAGTCTCATTGATACAAATATTGTTTATTCTCTACAAATAAATATAATCCTTGTTAGTTTATGCAGCAGAAACATCAGATTTTTTTTCTTTTGGAACAAAACTGATATTTAATTACAATTTTATTTCACAGCATGAAACTCAGAATTTGTTATCTGTCATGGTAAAATGCTACATTATTATCCAAAATAAAAATGCATAACACAGTAAATTTAAGCTCATTTGTGCAGGATATGGGATGATGGACAAATGTCCCTTTGGTAGATATTTCTCTATGCAAGATGATGGGGGAATTAAGTTTTCTTTGTGTTATGATCACAGTGAAGTTTGTTTTGACTTCTCTTCTTCTGGCGAACTGTCCGACCTGTAACAGAGATGCAGAGCGATAAAAACAATCCTAATTTTACAAAAATATAATGTGATTGGGTAACACTTTATTTGAAGGGGGGTGAATAAGACTGACATGACACTGTCATAAACATGACATAACACCTGTCAGGAACATGAATAAGCCTTCATGAATATTTATGGCTGTTGTCATAAAGCGTCATTCGGTAAATTATGACACTTTTAATACAAAGTTGACATTATTCAAAATGTCTTTGTTATGACAACTTGACATTAACCAGGAAATCATTACTGTTTAAACTTTACCTATAATAACATCAAGTTACCTAATTTTTAAAGTGCAATCAGTAATACTTTTATAACAAATTTATATCAGTAATGATTTCCTGGTTAATGTCAAGTTGTCATAACAAAGACATTTTGAATAATGTCAACTTTGTATTAAAAGTGTCATAATTTACCGAATGACGCTTTATGACAACAGTCATAAATATTCATGAAGGCTTATTCATGTTTATGACAGGTGTTATGTCATGTTTATGATGGTGTTATGTCAGTCTTATTCACCCCCCTTCAAATAAAGTGTTACCTCTGAAGGTTTTCCTTACTTTTTATTCTGTCGTTTGCTCTTGATGATTTTCCGTGTCGTTAATACAGTGAAAACTATGATAAGAAATCCAGCGACTGCAGCCAGTCCAATAAAGCCGTTTTTCCAGAAGTTCCGAGTTTCACCTGAAAGAAGAAGAAAAAAACATTTTTATACTGAATTAAGGGCTTTTTCTGCATTATTTCTAAAATTTCTTCAGACACTTTGATATTAGGGCATTTTAAAATAGCGTCTTTTACAGAGAATGATTCATTCTTTACCGACTTTACTCATATTGTTTAACATAAATAATATTTTTAAAAATGTATTTCTTTTTTATATTTTTTCTCTTCCCTCCATCTATCTGAGATCCCTCTATCGCCCCCTGGCGGCTTGTCCTTTGATTGCCCTGAAAGTTGAGTCCCAAAGTTAACTAATGAAGAAAAATAAAATATTTCCACACCTGAAAAGTGAAGCATACCTTCAGGTTGAGTCGTCTGTTTGCTGGTCACCAGCATGTGCTGAGTGACGCTCAGCTGGCCGTCGTTGACCTCGGGCTGGATGCCCAGAATGTGGCACATCAGCGGGTAGATGTTGACCGTCTCGAAGGGCCCCACCTCCAGGTTCTGGTGGAAGGCTGGACCCACGGCCCTGAAGAAGGGCTTCATGTCCATCTCCTGGTTGTCAAAGCCGTGCTCTCCTTTGTTGAACTGAACGGGTAAATACTGCACAGACAGGAGGCGGATGATGTAACAGTCATGGCCCATTTTAGGAGGTTCAATCAGAGTTTAACTTTCATTAAGAAAGTCATTTTAATAAGAACTTCCCAGCCTGGCCTGCTTCCAGCAGAGGGAGGTATTGGCTAAGGAAACGACTTGGTTTCATGCTGTGACGCCTTTTCTGCCTTTATAATCTCTCTCAACTCATGACCCTGTTTAATAACAGATTATTTTCATCTATCTTCTATTTTTAACATCAAACACATAATAATTAATTGTGTTATATTAGGGCTATAAGTCAGAAAAAATAGGTAGAACAGCCAGTTATCTAAGTAATTGCATAACAGTTTTGATGTGCTTATCTTTCTGTGGGATCAACTCAAATCGGCTGGAAGCCATGAAAGGAGAGAACAAAGAGTCGGCTAATGTCCTGATCGCTGCCGCTCGCATCCCGAGACGTCAGATAACCCACTTCCACCGACTCTTCTGTTTCTTCAAACGTCCTCAGCCCTTTCTGCTCCTTCAGCCCCGATGTGGCGCTTCACAGTTTGGACCGACAGCATTCAGCTGAGTTGAGTGCAGAGCCAAATGAAAATGCTAATTTTGAATTTCGAGGCATGAAAAGCTTCGCAGAGCATTCGAGAGCTCTGCGTGTCATCAGCCAGGCCTGGATTATCCGTGCAAATGCACTTGATTAAAACTGTAATGTGCCAAGATTAAAATTTCACTCCTGTTTCTGATTGAAAAGAGCTCAGTTTCACAACTTCCAGAGAGCAAATTCTGGGGCTAATTTAATTACGCCGGAGGTCAAGACAGGAGGATGTTCCTGGAGTGAACATGATGGTGCTCCTATCACTTATAGGCCATAAATGTGTGTCTAAATCAATCTGATCATAATCACAACTTTACTGGCAGCTGTTAATATATTAACAGGGCTGTTATTGAGATGCTAGCAGGTTAAAATGGGGCATCCTGGATTTGGCACAAATGGCAATTTATTTTACCCTTTAAAGGGTAAATCAATAGGACTTGCTGTGGGCAGAGAACTGTCACAGAAGCTGTCACTTCAGCTTTAAACTGTCCTTCATGTTGCACGTCAGGCCGGATAGAAGCTGAAACATGAGAGCTGGGTTTTTACTGCTGCAGGTTCAGGTGAGGTTCAGTAAATTGGGAAATCATCTCACACAGAGTGATACTCTTAGAACATTTCACTCTTTCTGTTGGTTTTGATAGTAGTTGCCCAAAATTACATCAGACCAGAAAACAAATATTTTTATGCAGAAATGTGGACCGACTGAAAAGTTTGTCTCTGTTCTGCAGAGCCTCTGAGGTCTGTCTGGGCTCTTTTTGCATGAATTATTGCATCAATGTGGCATGGCATGGAGAAGACTGCTTCCTGATCAGGGGTTCAGGAAGCCCAGAATGATTAGGGTGTTTACAGGCCTCATAGTCCAGTAGACTCGGTTCAATTGGGAACCAAAGTTGGAATATTTGTTACATTTTCAGTTGATTATAACAGCAGAACCACACGCACCCCATTGAGGACGAATCCGGGGTCGGTCCATAAAACGATGGGCAGGATGCGGTCGTTGTTTGAGAAGTGAAGGTGCTCCGGCATCTCCTCCTTCTTGTACACGTGCAGGTTTGGGTGTGCCCCCTTCAGGGCATTGTAAATGGTCTCCAGCTTTCCGGGCTTGGGCAGCAGCATCCCAGAAGGGCCGTAGTCCAGCAGCTGGAAGGACACGTCGCTGAAGGAAAAGCCCGGGATCTTGGACAGGACGATTTCTTCCACATCTGGACCACGAAAGATGGTGGTCATGCCGTGGTCGGCGGTCATGATGATGTTCAGCTGTTTGGTCAGCCCGTGTTTTTCTGCTGAGTTTCGGATGTAGCCCACGGCTCTGTCCACTTGCTTCACCATCTCTCTGCGTTCCGGTGAGTCGGGCCCGTATTTATGGCCCGTCATGTCTGGTTCGCCGAAGTACAAAGACACAAAGTCCAGATCCTGATCTCTGAACCAGCTCATCACCTTGTCCGTATTCTCGTACCAGAAGGCCTCGTTACTGTAGTTGTAGAAGCTGGGCTCCACTTCGCGCACCATAGCAACCTCTCCCTGGTAACTGGAAGCTGTGCCGGGAAAGTGAAGAGAGCCTGCTTTCAGGCCCTGGAAGGTAAAACACAAAGACTGCATATGACATGTCTGATGGAAAAGTTGAGAGGTAGGTACAGATTACATCAGCTCATAAAGTTGGTTCTAAAGGCCCCATCCCAGTCATCCCAGTCTCAATATGAACTTTTATAGGAGATGTATTATGAAAATTCAGTTTTTGTACTTCCATTTTGGTCTTAATGCTTCTAAAATCAAATCAAGTGCTTAAAAAACCTACCCAACCATTTTCTGACAGTAAGTTCATATGTTTTTGGTGCCTGGAAAATTAGTAATTTGAAAAACTTCCTGCTTCTTAGTCACATTCTATGGTAAATGTGCCGTTGCCTATCAACACCAACCAAGCCCAGCCTCGAAATGGCTCTTTTTCCAGACACCAAAAAACATAAACTTATTGCCAAAAAATAGTCATCTGTGTGTTTCTGTGTGTTAGGTGCATTTTTAGAAGCAGTAGAAACCCAAATGGAAGTATGAAAATGTGCAAAAGATGAATTTTGCATAAAAACTGCCTCTGGTGGGTCAGGAAATCCACCCTGTATCTGTATTTAAATACATTTTGCTCCACAGACAGCTGAACCTTAAGAATGTGCAGGTGAAACGGGGAGAACTTTCTGAGTTTTGTTTAATGGCGTCTCAAACCTGTCGCTGTGCTGTGATCCAGATCGGCAGCGTGCCGTTGTCCCACCACTCGTTCACAAACTGAGTCTGATAGTAGCCCTTCTTCTCACTCGTGGCGGTGTTGAACCACATGTTGTGGATCACACCGTGGTTCTCAATGTAGCGGCCTGCAGAACACAACCTTCATCAGACGACTTGCACTCGTTATTCACAGCCGCAAACGTCTGCTGGACAACGTCCTAGAGCCAAGTTTGGAGATTAATTTCTAAGAAGTTACATTTCTTGAGGAGGAGCTGCTAATTGGAGTCAAATTAACAAAGAGAGGACATCCTTTCTATCAATCAACCAAATATAAGCATCTGTCTGTAGGCCAAAATTATCAAATCAACTTGAGGGCCAAAAACAGGTTATTTTACCAACTCAACAACAAACCAAGCATGTAAACACAAAGCCCTTAGAAAGGGTTTGGGAGCTTTAGCTTATTAAAAGAAATTTAGCTTTCCACTGGAAAAAATAGCAAAATTTAGCCAATTCTGAGCAATAAAATCAGTATTTAGATCAGTCTTTCTAGGCAAGTTTAGTAAGTTAATGAAAACTGATTAGGGTGCAGCAAAGTCAGCTTTCACAAAAATTCAATCAAATTAAAAAATATTTATTAATCCCAAAGAGAATGTTTTTTTTAATTCTGTCTTTGTACTTTGCATGAGAATGAGAATGCAAAAAGTATGGCTGTTTAAAGACCAATAATTGATGGTGTTGCCAACATTTTCTACTGTAAGGTGATTTTACTTTGTAAAACTTTTGCCCTAATTACAAACAGAAAAGTCAGGTTAAAGTCAGGGGCCTCACTGGTCACAGTTGTTGCAGAAAGCGAAGTGTTTTACCTGTCAGGAGGGTGAAGTGCGTCGGACTGGTGACGGTGAGATACGGAGGAGTGACATACTGGGCCTTGACTCCATCTTTGGCCATCTGGTCCAGGTTTGGCGTGTCCACATCGCGGTCGTAGTCCCATCGGAAACCGTCGAAGGAGATGAGCAGCACCTTCTGCTTCTCTTTGGCCACCGGGACTCCGAGGACCAAACAGGCCAGGAGGACACAGAGACTCGCAGCCCGCAGCATGACGAACTCCTCGCAGATCTGGACTGACCCCGACCTTCAGCTGAGGCTTAAACTCACAGGAAGTCCCGCCTCTTTTCAGTTCTCTGAAAGCCCCAAGTTCTGAACAAAGTTTCCCTGACTTATCTTATCGTATTGATTAGATGGACTTTATCTCTGCTCCTTTAGCATTGGGCCTGATGAGGTTTATGAGGCGGTTTTATGGCTGGGACTTGTTTTCACTGTGAATCCCTCGTTCCCCCCCTCTCCTTCATTCCCAGTCGTTTGAGTGTTGAGTACTGGCAGTAAAGCAGATTAATCTCTCCAGGCATGTTGCCTGTTTCTCCTCTAACTCGGTTGTTGATGCCGCCTTTCTGCCCGTCTGTGCCTCTGCATTTCCGACAATGGGGAAACGACACTTTGATGGCTTTCACCTTGAGTTGGGATGGCGCATGATTGATCTGACATCAGGAAAATGAAGAGAATGAGAGTATATATCTCGTCATCAGGTAGCAGTGGTCCCTCGGGAAGCAAAGATCCCTAATAGACCTATTTGTTTTAATACCTCTGGATGTTGTTTGGATTCTTGAGAGGCAGCGGGACCGAAACTATTTTGGAAAATGTTTCATATCATATCAGTATTCTCAATATCACCGCATTCTTAGGTAACCTTATCAATGTCCATCGAGTTGCCGGACAAGCTAACTCTTCAAATTTGTTCTTTATTGTGTTCGTCCTTGACAGAAGTTCAAGGGAATAGTCTAATCTTTATGGAGATAAGGGATAACATTCATCAGCTTTCATTTACCTCATTCATATTCAACAGCTTTCTCATATTAACTCTATCCGCCCGTCGTCCACTGTCAGCAAGATTTGGTGAAGTGTTTTGGACTGCTGAGACCCGTGAAGGCTCAGATCTCTGCGATGAGAACTTTATCAAACACACACACTCAGAACTTGTGGGGCAAGCAAACTTTATCTGACCTGCTCAGTCCTGCGCAGGATTTCCTGCGGGATTCTCACATTTTCTCCTTCAAGAAAATGTGATTTTTCTTCTTCTTTTTTGCCTTCAGCTCTCCCTGCTGAGGAACACCTTTCCCACACAAACATCCGGTAAAAACAGCCTCAGCTGCTGCAGTTTGCGAGAGTGTGGAGTGTAGAGACAGTGCATAAATTAGGACTCTGCGTTGCTCATACTGTTGCATATTTCAGCAAAGTGTCTAAATCTACTCTTAATTGCCTTGCAGTCAAGGAGAGGAAAGGACTGAGGCAGATGTAAAAACCTTTCTGGCTTTAGTTGCATCTATCAAGGAAATTATCACAATGCCAAGCTGGAAGGAAACCAGCAGTGACTTCAGAGAGGTAGCTGATTCTGTCCATCAATTTGAAAATAACTTTTTATCTGATATTGTCATAAGACAAAGTGGAAAACATTTAAAGGGGCGGTAATATGTATTTCCCAGGCGCAAAATCTCATTTTACAGCATAATCATGTAACTATCAATTCTTTTAAAAACTTTGTATATATTAAACTTTACTTTGCAATTTGATGCCTTGAAATTGTGCCTCTGTCTCTTTAAGAAGCTCTGCCTCAGCATGTCTTCACAACAATGCTCCTCATTATGCCGTTTACAGCTGATCTTAGGAGACATGGACTGAGACCTAGTTTGTATTATGAGCTCAGATTTCTCAAACATGCACAAAAGAGTCAAAGCAAAGCATCAGGTCAGATTTAAAATAATACATTTTTTTTTTTTTTTGGCTGATCGTTCTTTTTTTCAAGTTTAAATTTTTTTTTTTTTAATTGTTCATTTTTCTGTTAAGCAAATTTAATTTCAAAATGCTCGCTGGAATCGCTCCAAAAACCCAAAACAGACCACAGCAGGTCAAAGGTTAAAGTTCATAACAGGGCAGTTAGAAGAATCATTTCTTGTTAGGAAAGGTTGAAGGAGAAAGCAGAAGAAGAAATCTGTAAGAGGGCAAACACAGTTTACTGTCTCGGCCTCCGAACAGTATTTTCTATTTGATGACATAAATCTTAGAAGATTAGACCTTTCAAATGGAGATGAAAAGATGAATACGAAGGAAATATGTTTTTGTCTAATCCTGTTAAAGCCTTTTTAGTTGCTCTAGACGCAGCTCTGAAGCTGCATTTTTAGAAATAAAATGTTTGCTGTGTTTCTTCTTTAATGCCTTCTGGATGCAAGGATTTACTCTAATCTTTACACAAAGGAGCTAAATGTCACCAAAATGTTTAAAATCAAGCTTTTAAAACAAACAAAAGAAAAAAGTTTTTTTTTCTCCAGAAGTAAAGGCAGTTTAAATAAACCACATTTGAAAGTCTGAGGAGTCTGGTGGATGTTGTCAGGTTGCACCTCACTCTCCAATTCGCCTGAGAAACCAGCAGACTTTCCCACACGCCTAATCTTGAATCAGAATTGCTGATGAAAGACAAGTGAGATCCAAATTTAAAATACATAAACACAACCACACCTCTGCAGGATGAAAACAAATCCTCGGCTGCATCTGTATTCAGCTCACTTTGGAGTTTGAATGGAGGCTGCTCTGCTCCCCGCTGTGGCTGGAAGTAGACCATCAAGTTCATGCCAGCGTGCTGTGATCGATGCGTTTTGAATTGTGTGCAAACAAACTTTTAATGCATGAATGGCTTTTTATCAGATTATGTGCATGCAGGTCCAAGTGTAAACCTCCAAACCGCAGGGAAACTCGACTGGAAGTGCACGTGTAGTAAATAACCGCTACAAATGCAGCATTTTAACGGGCCTGTTTGACATACTTAATCGCCATCATGCTGTAGAAACCCACTGTGCACTTCTACCTTGTTTGGCTGCATGCAATGAAAAGGTGGGAAATAAAGTCAGAACCATCTGTGGGATCGTAAACACAAACCGAAATGTGTCGCAGAAATCAGGGAGGAAGAGCGTGTAACGGTTCGTTTAGCAGCTGACATGGTGGAGAAAACATGACATGGTTAAAGCAGGCAGAACACTGATGATGATAATAATAATAATAATAATAATAATGATAATAATACATTTGCTGTCAGAATAGAGTTTTATGTTCTTCCTGTTCATACGTGGGTTCTCTCCGAGTTTTCCAGCTTCCTCCCACAGCACAAACACATGACTGTTGGGACAGTTGTTCTCTAATATTGTTTTCACAAAACTGCAACATTTGTTAAATTTTCAACTGCTGCAGTTCTCCTTCAGACTTCACTGAGTCAAACCAACCAAACCCTTTGAAAAAGCAATTTCCCTCCTCACCTGTGGTGGCGCTGCACCAAGAACCACTGAAGGAAACGACATAAAGAAGACACTGAGCATGACTTCATTTTTCACAAAAAGTAAAAAACGTAGCAGCATCAGATTTTAGCAGTTGGGGATTTTTCTTTTGTCTTTGCTAGCGCTAGCTTGTTTTGGTTGTATTTACCCAGAATGCCCTGTGCTGTAGTCCACTTCCTGCTTTTGGAGCGGTCTGGAGCATTCGAACCGCTCCAAATTTCATTCAGAGACGAGAATCTTACATTAGCGATTAACATGGTTAGCATTTCTAAAATATAGATTTTTTCTGTATGTTTATTGTAGAAAATTTACAGTTTCTAGCATTTTATTTGATAAAAAGTTAAAAACACATTTTTCTCTTGGTCTGACATTAAATCAAACTTCACCGTTTAATATAACAATTGTCCACCATATTCAGGTCTTGTTTCTTTTGTGCTGTTAAAGTAAAATCAGATCAACCATAGAACTGAATTCCATTTTTTTTTCTGGATTTCCATAAATCTATCATAACCCCAAAATCAAGAACTGTGTGGCAGGTGTTGATAACATATATTTAAATCAGACGTTAGTATTGTTTTTCAGTGGTGTTTAGGCTCTTCATTTAGAAACTCCTTCATGGGTTTTTGCATTATTTCCACGGATCAATGGTCTCTTGTTCCTTTTATCTGGCTGGGGTGTTAACTCACACTAATTGGTAACAACTGCTCCACCTTTAGCAAGTACAAGGACATATGGGGAGAGATGGGAAGAACAGAGGAGAAACAATTATTGTCATATTGGTTAATTAGAAGTAATTTTTCAAATGACGGCATGAAAACAATGCAATGCTGTGAAAGTAAATGAGCTTTCAGATAATGAATAAAATGTGGAGCTTCCCTCTATCAAGCTCCATCATGAAGCTGTTTTACTCCAGTAAACTTTGACTGCTCCGGGCTGCAAAAATATGAATATATTTATTTATGAAACCGAGGTCAAAACAGGCAGCATTCAGAAATAAGAAAAGCAGGAGAAACTGGGTTGAGTTTGTGGCTCATATAAGAGGCTGGAATGTATTTTTGAAATTCTTTGCTAGTTTATAAGAAAATATTGAAGCCAAAAAAGGAGAATGAATATATGAAGACCAAATGTTTGGTTTTATTTCAGCTGCTTCCCAAACAAATTTATATGTCAGTAGGTAAGAAAGTACACCGATAAAGAAATATATGAACATAAATAATTACCAAGATAAATAAATAAATCTAGTTATATAGATAGATGACTAAGCAGGTAAATGGATAAATAAAGATATGCAGATTAGGTAGTAGCAGCATCCTAATTAGATGATGTAAAATCTCAGTAATATTGATACCAAGTCAGTATCGGTATCAGATCAGTATTAGCGTTGTAAGTGAGTTTCAGATTTTTGTTATTTAATTTTTGTACGGTAACCAAGTCGTTTAGTGATTTGTAAACTAACTGCAGTATTTTAAAGTCTATTCTCTCGGTGTGATCTGTTCTGTCTTCCTGGTTTCAGTCAGAACTCCAGCAGCAGCGTTCTGGACCAGCTGCAGCTGGAGGATTGATTTTTTTAGGCAGATCTGTTTTAGTAATCAATGTGATTAAAGATAAATGCATGGATCAGTTTCTCTAGATCTTGTTGGGACATTAGTCTAATCCTGGAAATGTTCTTCAGGTGACAGAAGGTCGACTTTGTGACTGTCTTTATGTGACTCTGAATGTTTAGGTCAGATTTCAGCCTGATCTCTAGTTTCCAGCTGTAAAAAGATCCATGATTTTGATTTGGCCCAAGATGAAAATGAGTTTGACACTCCTGAATGTAAAAGGTGATGGATTCTGCTGACCCCATGTTGCCATAGGGACCGGACTCTTCTCGCCTGTTGCACATTCATACCTGCAGACATCCCAGCGTGGCTCCCGGTGTCAGCTCTGTTCCTACATACTGTAAACATGTGGTGACAACAGAGAGCCGAAGATTCCCCGTCCTTTAAATAAAAACCATCCCTGTCATTCAAGTCGCTGCTGGTCTGCACGGCGAACATGAACGGCCGTGTCAGCGCTTCGTCAAACCAACGCTGACCTTGAGCGTCTGTCTGTGGCTGAACAAAGCCTCACAGTGAATACGGCTGCTGTAATGTGCGCTGACATTGATTTGATAACAGTGAGATTAACATATAGAGAGGCTGCAGTCGTTTCCATCTGAAGTGCACAGCGCAGCACACAAAACATACATTATTAAAAGTGAGCGGCAGGAAAGTGACAACAAATATTTCCATATTATAGCAAGCTTTCCTTCAACAGGCTGCAACTGTAGCATGTAATTATTATCTGTTCAGTGGAGCTCTGTCTTCAGTTTGACCTGGAGTTACTGGAAAATAATCAGACTTCTGGTCAATGATCAACTAAAACTAATGTTCATAAATGGCTGCTCTGTACTTTTACCTCCCTGCTTCTCATTATTCTGACTCTCTAGACCAATCAGACGCACATAAATGTTTTTCTCTTTGTATGAAGAAACTTTGTTTGTTTTAGATAGAAAAATGATCTCTGACAGTGTTATGTGAGGAATCCTGATGATTCAGACTCTTAAGGTCTGATACCTGTTATTAAATAAAGCTTTCTGTGGCCATAATGGGTCACTTCACTGCACAAAACACAAAATCCTACCAAGTATTTCTGACTAGTTTTTAGTGCAAATATCTTACTACACTTGAAATAAGACAAAACTAACTTACAAGTAACTTTTTAAATATTTTTGAAAATATCCACTGGCAGATTCTTTCACCTGTAAAGTGAGAAAAATATCTTATAAGTGAAAAAATGATCCAAAAGTTAAAAAGGGGTTTTAGACGTTTAGGCTTTAATAAAAGAAAATCATCCTGTTTGCAAGTCTATAGGGCTTGAAATCAAAATAATTTATCTATTCTCATCAATAGAACCAGGGTTTGGATGACTCTTTATTTTAAAACACCTTGCTCAGTTTAGTAAAGTTTAATAAAATCTGTTTTATTTAGTTATAAATAAAACAGATTTAGGTGCAGGAAGCTCTGCTTTTGAGTGAAAGTCACTGGATGGATGTAATTTGTTTACTTTAAATCTAAAGAGAAACGACAAAAGGCTTGGAGATCCTCAGAGAATCAGCTCATGGGCAAAAAATGGCCCCCGTGCCGCACTTTGGACACCCTGATACAGTGGAACCAGTGAACCAGTTACTGGATTCATAAAGTTCAAAATGCTTAACATTCACTGATTTAATCAATTTGCTGCTGTCGACATAAGTGGAGCAAGAGGCACGAATCTTGTTTTCAAGCTTCAGTTTGTATTCTGTCTGCATTTTGGCCCAAAAATAATCTGCTAGCTTCATGTCAGGGAGGACGTGTCATCATCTCAGGTGAACCTGCGGGAGATTGCAGCTGAAATCACTCCATCAAGCTCTTCAGCAGACTGGTTGGTACAAACAATGAGACGATGTGATGAAATCATTGTTTTCTCGTGATTCAGACAGTTAGCTGCAGAGAAAAGCTGCAGCATTGAAACTGCGGCTGAAAGAAGAGCTTTGTAGCATCTGAGAGGACAAACATCTTCATATTGATACATGAATGATAGATTTAAAAAGCTCTTTCTGCTAAATTTGACATCAAACCAGACTGAGGCTGATATTTGAATATATTTTGTATTAATTTAAAAAGTTGAGTTTGGGGTAAAATATATGTATAGACAAATGTTTTTGTTTTTTTGTTTTTTTTTATCTTCAATGCAAAAAATGTTATATATTTTGTAGTTTTGGCTTAATTATTGTTCAGAGTGTGTTGTTGTTTCAGTTTGCACACTCCAATTCACGATTAATCGATTCCTAGATAAGTTTTTGTCTCTAACATGACAAGAAAGAACAACAGAAGTTATGAAGAACGCTTGAAATATTGAATCTTCATAGAAATTTGATGTATTTTCTGATAAAAGCCTTTGAAACTTATGAAATGTCTTTAATTGTTCTTAATTAGGGGTCCGAAAATTAAATGGGCTGCAGACAAAAGTAGCTGAGGCATCAAGAAACAAAGAGGTTGTCAAAGCCAGCTGCTTCAACAAGCTGCCGCACAATAAAATGCAAATTAACCCAAACATTCTTCCTTTATCTTGTACACTAAAAGCTTGTTCATTAAACAAAACAAAAAAAGAGCTGAAGTTTTCTCCAAGTAAATTAAAGACGGTGTTATGTAATGTTCAGCAGGGTTGTTTTCACTTCAGGGTTCATGTTGGGTTTGATTCATGAAGTTTAAGGAAGGATTCTGCAGAGAAAAATGTTAAAATGTCTTCAGCTGTTCAGACAATGTAAGGCTTTATTTTCTGATTAATATTTGTACAAAGTACACAGAAAAAAATTATTAAAGGGCTAAAAAAGTGGATTTGGCACGTGTCCCTTTAAGTTTTGTATTTGAGTACTTTCTCCACCAATGTTGGTAACTTACATAAAAGTATCAGCTAATTTCCAACAAGTTTCAGGAAAGTTCACCTTGAAGTTCTGGAAAGGTTGCAGGTCAGATTGTGCTACCTGTGACTGTCCTGGTGCTTCTCCCAGACTAACTCTGATGCCTGCTCACCTTCTGGTCGGTTCTGGTAAAAATCTGCAGGAAAACTTTCTCTCATGGCTGATCACACGTCTCCGAACTTTACAACAACAACAACAACCCGGCTTGAAGTGTCCTTATATATTTGTGGTGGGCAGTGTTTATGTATGAGGGAATCTGAGGGCTATTATTAATCTTGAACACGCTGGACCTGGCAGCATATGTGTTTGCTGTGAATCTGTGTGAGCCACAGAGAAGGTGAGAGGATGAGTAAGAAGGAGCGAAGGAGTGGAGGAGGCTCGGGCTTGTGGAGGCAGCCCGGCTGATTTGCGGCTCGGTTCCAGCGCGTGGGCCCGTTTGGGCTCGGTAACAGGTTGATGTGATAAACTCTGCAGCCGAGCCCGTCACATGTGGCACCTCCTCTTCCTCCTCCTCTTCCTCCTCCTCGTTCTCGTTGGCCTGGTGTCTCACTGTGGCGCTGTGGGGCTCCGGTGCGCTGGCATTACACTTTCACACGGCAGTAATTGATTTCTTTAATTTGCTTCAAGAGAAACTGTTGTCAGCCAACCAAGCAGCCATTTTTCAGGCCACTTTAATTAAATGCCAGGTCTTTAGGTGCGATATGAAATTCGTTTGGCTGCTCTGATCTTCCACTCCGAGGACAATTCATTAACAGTTTCGCTCAGCCTTTATGTTTTGCACAAAGCTTAAAAAAAGGTGTTCATCAGTGACATTTCCATCCCTGTGCTTTACTTTCCATCATTTCTTAAAGTGCATTTAAACCGGAGATTAAACACACAGTGGCTGTTTCACTTGAGATAAAACGGAGTCTGTAGAGCTGCAGAATAACAAAGCAGCTCCTCAGTTGGGTTTCTTTTATTGTTCTGCAGCAGATTGTCAGTCTTTCAGGTAACTAACGTACCTGAGGAGACGGTGATGGGCTAATTCAGGGTTTTTTACAGAAGGGGCCACAACGGGGCGCTGTGAGGAACTCAAAAAATTGCAAAAATTGAAAAAAATTAATCCCATAAATGTTATCTTAAGACCTTAAAAAAGAAAAATTAAATCTTAAAAACAAATATGATGAATATTATTATTCATCATAATTTTTGTTTTCTGTTATTAAAGCATTTTAAAAAATAAAATATAAATTAAAATAATTAATTTAAATTGCATTTCTGATTCTCATTTGTTTTGCTCCTCAAGCTAGTGTTGCAAGCAAGAAATGGAAAAGTTTTTAACAAGAAAAAGACAAAAAGAATCAGACAAACCATAACTGCTATGAGAATGAACGAATATTTGATGTCGGCCCCATGGAGGAGCTGAAATCCGTGCACGCATACAATCAGTTGTTAAAAGGATTTGTAAAGGACGTACAAACTCTGTACATGAACATCGAGGCTCTGGTGGCTGGCAGAGTAAATACACGTAGGGACAAGTAGGCTACATCTCCGTCTTAGCTAGCAGCTAAAAGCTACATTAGCTAAGCTAATTTTGCTAATTCAGCAGTAAGTTCTACAGCAAATATCACTGATATTTACCTTAGTATTCCACAGAGGTGTGTAGAGTACTCAAAAACTATAATCCAGTAATAGTTGTAATGTATTGTTTATAAGTTAGATAGGAACGAGGCGAGAGCTCGTTCTAATCTTGTCTATTGTTGTCATAGCAACTCCATAGCAACTGTGACAGCTGTCAGCTAGAGTTCCAGGAAGTGTGCCGTCGCATGAGTACTAATATATCTCCTCTGTTGCTTGCAAAAGATGTTAACTTGGTTGTCGTACTATGGAGCTAAATAATGTCAAAAAGTTTGTTCAAAAAAAGAAAAATTTAAATTGAACAATAATTTTGAAACGGGAATAAAATAAGTTGTTAATTGAAAATAGAAATTCAATCTGAAAAACAATATTGAAACTAAAAAAAAGACCAAAACTTCTTTTCTGATTCAAAATTGTCATTTTACATTTCAGATTTATTTGCTGAAATCTGAAACAAGAAAAAGTTTCAAAAATTATTTTTTAGTTTTTTTTTTTTGTGTGTGTCAATCTCAAAATAATTTTATCAATGTCAAACTTTTTTTGAGATTAAAAATTATTTTATTTTTCAACTTCACTGTTTTTGTAAAAAAAAAATTCAGTTTCACATTTTTCTAGATAGATTTTTTTAGTTTCAGAATGTGTTTTTTTCCCTTCAGTTTAATTTTTTCTTTTTCTTTTGAACAAACTTTATGTCCCCAATTTATCTCCATGCCTTTGTCAACAATTGAAAGTGTCACCGGGTCTATAATCTGTTGGGAATTACAGGTGGGTCTTCTGGTTTATTTCAGCTCCAACAGGAGGCAGCAGGAACACCTCCCTAATAATATCCTGACGCCTCCCCACTCGCTCTGACTCAGAGATCTTTCCACTCATCCTCTTCAGAAGAGGCCTTCCTCTCCTGGAGAGGAACATCAGCTGCCTCTTCTCACCTCCCACCACCATCAGCCTCTCTGCTGCAGCGTGGTGTTGTAGTTAAAAATCCAGACCTGCTGCTCTTAACCTGGTTTAGCATCAAATTTAGTCTCTTACAAAACGTTGGCACTGCTCCTGCATACATGACCAGATAAATAAATATTAGAGAAATGCAGGGAAGACTTGAATTATTTATTGCATTTTGACCTAATTACTTTGAAGTGACAGATAATTGTGTAGGGACTGAAAAAGCATAAAAAATAGAAGAGGTTTTATAAACTGTTCACGTTCAGCGGCTGTTTGAATGTTAATGCTACGGAGGAAGATGAGTGCCACTGGGAAAAAAAAATATTTTTCTCAGAATTTGGACTTTAATCTCAGAATTCAGACTTTTTTTGTTAGAAGATGAAACAAATTGCTTTCTTTTTATGATAGTAACAAATGTATTTCTGACTATGCAAATACTTATCAATTTTAGAAATTACATACATCAGCCTTTCAGTTTTGTGTATGCTAACTTCAATTTTAATAGATAAAGACATGTTTGCTTTAATGACAAAGAGATGTTCATGTAATAATTTAGGTCAAAGGTCAAATGGATTCTTAACGTATTGCGAAACTTGACTTGGATAGAAAGAAAATGTCATGAACATCACTGATGGATTAAAAAACTAAATTTTTTGTTATTTATCTAACTTTTACTCACAGATGTTGAAGTGAATAAACACACAAACATGTTTAAGATCCAGTATAGTTTCCTTTATTGTGATAAATGCTCCATGTTTTCACATTTTGAGGATCCAAAACCTCCTTGTCATCATCCTTCTGGAAAATGTTCTCTCACTGTGAATCAGCTTGAAAAGACAGGAGGGTTTTTCACAGCTGGGACTCTATAATGAAAGATAAAAGTCCGGCACTCACTGATCTGTTGGCAAGCGCTCTTTTGTGTGAACATCCATTAAACAGGACTTTCCTCTTGAATCGTGTCACAAATGTGGGAGAAAAGATGAGCGTGATGTGCCTTCAGACAGTTTAATCTGCCTAGTATCTCGCTGTTTGTTTCTGTGAACATAGTTTTCACATGTTTCATTTAGAGCGCTGCATCTGCTTCTTATTTGACCATAAAATGTTGGAGGGGGAAACACTGTTTTAATCAAAAATGTACCCAACTGAGCTTCATGCAAAAGGGTAGTATTTATTTTTACTTTATCTATACTGTAATTTCTTTAAAAATGCTTGGATTTTTGTGTGTTGGGTTGCTAGGTAACGGGTGGAACTCTGCTGGGGTTGCTAGGTAATGGGCTGGGCTCTGCTGTGGTTGCTTGGTAACGGTGCAGTGCCCATGGAATGTGACTAAACATTCGGGAGGTTTTTGAAACTGCTGGTTTTCACCAAAAAAACATCAAAATATAACTTTTTTTAGAAGTTTTTAAAAACAACAGAAAATCGAATGGAAGCATAAAAAATGTGAATTTTCCAGAAAAGATTCCCTTTAAGGTATATTTGACACCCCTGGGTTAAAAACACAAACTGAAAATAAGTAGAAAAGTAGTTGACGCCTTAAAAACATAGAAAAAGCTTTAGAAATCCTGTAGATGTTCTTGTTAGACTACAAGATGACAAAATCTTGCAAATAAATGAGGACTGGATCACAACTTTTAAACACTTTTGGGCCACAGTTTATTTATTAGAAGCATGAAACTTTTGTCAAAGAGACATTGAACTTCAACCAAAACCTGCTGGAATTACTGTTATCTTTGACGTGATTGGAGAATATAAACACAAAACAAACAGAAAATGAACCAAGTCTGAAATGTAACAAAGTGGGAAAAACTTTAAAAGCATTTGAAAACTTTCCGTATCCGTCGTGAACTCCAGACTTTTCCTGAGATGCCATTAATCCAAGCATGACACTGTCCTCATCATTTAAAGCTTTTTCTCTTCTCTAAGTGAAACATGAAACGTGAGAATGCTTAAAAGACATCGTTTGTGTATTGTGTTTATCAGTCACAGACCCACACTCTCTCCTGACAGCTTCTTGAAGCAGTGAGACTCATTTTCTCTGACAGTTAGCATTTTTCAGACTGCCTTTTTTGAGCTCATCATCTGTGACTGCTCATCATCTGTAACTGTGACAGCCGTAATTCCTGGCTGTTTGGCAGACTTTCTCGCCACTTCGGTTCTGCAGCAAAAGATGGTGCTTCCTCCCCTGGCACGAGGACGCGAACCTGCAGAGACTCCTGCAGCTTAAAGTGGGCGAAAAACACTACTTGCACTAACTCCGAGTCCGCAGCACTTTCTGTCGGAAAAGTTGAAACTGTACAAAAACAGTTCAGACCTACCTCTTCACTGAGAGTAAAAGGTAACAATGATCCTGCAAAAAATTATACAACTTAGTAAAAAAAATGCACATTTTAGCAATAAGACAATTCAGCATGTTGAAAACATAAATTATCAGTGAAACAAGTTGAAATACAGAAAAACTTGATGATTTTCCAGTTATTATTAACCAAAAGCAGCTCCAAACAGCTGGTTTATTAGCTTTGATTTGAAGAAACTCACTGTTTTGGCTGTTTTCTGGAAGTTTGTCCCAGATTCATGGTGAATAGAAGCTGAAAGCTGCTTCTCCATGTTTGGTGCTGGTTCTGGGGATGCAGAGCAGAACCAGAACCAAGAGACCTGAGAGATCTGGAAGGTTGATACAACAGCAGCAGATCTTTAAAGCTGCAGTAACTTTTGTAAAAGTAAATATGTATTTTTTAGATATTTGTTTAAATTAATATGTCAGATAATCTGTGGAAAAATGTAGCTCCTCTGCCTTTTCCCAGTGTTTACTGCAGTAATAAACCACTCAGTCAGAAGCAACCAATCAGAACCAGGAGGAGGGTCTTAGCGCTGTCAATCACTCTCATGCTCACCCACTCCCCCTTGCTGTTTGCTAAGCTACAGCTGGTTCACCATAACATAGCTTGCTATGAATGCTAAAGCTAGTTAGCATGGCCACCAGTGATGCCAAATAGATCTGTTACGGTAAGTTGTTTTTCCACAATTACACAAAGATATATGCCTTTATAAAGAGACAAAAATAATTGGTAGAATTTGGTCATTTTGAAGTGTACCTTCTGTTTTTGTGTTATTTAATTTAGTGTCAATATGCATGCTTCTTATATTGATGAAACCTGATTTTCTCTACTTCTTCTCTTCTGTTTGATCAAATTACTCCAAACATGTTCAGGATTTTTTGTAATTTCATATCTTAACTCAAGACTGAAGTGAAAATACTTGCAACTCACCTGTGTAAAATGATGACTTGGTTCCAGCTCTGGTGGGAAGTTACTGGTTTTTCCATATAGTTCTTCAGTATCTGCCCCCAACTCTCACCAGTTCTATAAAGGCGTTTAGAGAAGACCTCCGCAGTCCGCAGCTCCTCTATCTGCTGCGTAAAACTTCTGTCTCTGCAGCTCCAGGGCATCATTACCCAATCTCCCCACCTGCAGCCATATTTCTACATTTTTAAAGCTTTTCCCACTTCCAATAATGTGTGTTTCTCCAACATTTGAGCTCAAGATGTCGGATAATTTATGACGGATTGTTTGTTCCTACACTCGGCTCCTTTTTAATTACTGTAAGCTCTATTTTTACTTTCTGTCTGGAGTAAAAAGTCACATAACCCAGATGATAAATGAGTGTGCGAGTGTGTGAAGACAGAACCAACTGAAACACACATTAAATATTAATTCTGTAATGAATAGCAGCATTTATATCCATTCAAAACATAATTTCACAGCACAGCCCCACTCCTGCTCGCACAAAAATAGACCTGTGGAGGTTAAAGGAAGTACTTAGCTAAAGCATGAGGGTTTACAGTGTCAGGACTTCACCCCAAAATGTTTTTATCTGAAAATAGAGAGTCATCCGTTGTAAATGGGACATTAAATCCCACATCAATTTCCCCAACCAAAGCATACCAAGAGTCATTTTGACAAAGTAGCCGTGTGATTATTATTTTTTTTATTTCCATTTGAAAGCAATTAGCTGAAAGGTCCTTCCCTTGAGTTTCTGTGGCAGAATGTGTGGAATGACTCAGGATAATTGCTGTGAAATGAACAGAGCGCCAAGCTGAGAGGAGCACGAAAAACCGCAAGGGTTTCCTCTCCATGGAAACGCCTTCTGCCTTTGTCAGAGCACCAGGAAATTAGGCAGCAAGTGATAACGGGGCTGAATGAGTAACAAATGCAGGGGGGTGAGTGATATTTACTCCATTTCAAGCTATTACAGAAATTGAGCGTTTCCCCACGTTTGACGCTGCTCTGAGCTGGATCCAGGAGGAGGAAGAGAAGGACGGTCAGTAAACATGGCAGCCACCAGTGACGTAAAACCGGAATTTCAATATTTATTTTTTTTCTGTCATTTTTAACCTTTCCATACACAAGTAAAAAAACCCACAAAAAAAATCTCAACACTGAAACTAGTACAGAAATAGATAAACAATATTTGAATTCCTGTCAATGACAAAAACACACAGCTCACTATATCTTCGCTTTCTTACACATAAATCATTTTTATTGATCGTTTGCACGTGACGTCACGCTCTTCAGAACTCCGCCCATTCCGCCATTACAGAGGTTAAAACAACCAATGCCTCCTTTAAAGGAAGTGTAAAAACAGACATCTGTAAATAAATGGGCGAAATAAATAAACAAATGAGTAAAATAAATCAATAAATGAAAAAAATGAGTGAAATAAATAAAAAATAGTTAAGTAATTGTCATTTTTATTCCCATTTATAATTGTTCATTTATACATTTATTTATGTTCCCATTTTCACTTGTCCAATTTTGATTTTTCCCTTTTTTGTTTACCCATTTTTCATTTATCCCTTTATCCATTTACCTATTTAACTACTTTTCAATTTCCCTTTTTCATTAACCCATTTTTTATTTATTTATTTTCATATTATCAATTTTTCCATTTCCCATTTTCATTTATCTGTTTTTCATTTATCCCTTTATCCATTTACCCATTTTTCATTATTCTATTTTTCATTTAACAACTTTTCAATTTCCCTTTTTCATTAACCCATTTTTTATTTATTTTTCATATTATCCATTTTTCATTAATCATTTTTTTTAATTTAATCACTTTTCAATTTCCCTTTTCATTAACCCAATTTTCTATTTTCCAGTTTCATTAATCAATTTCTCATATATCCCTTTTCTACTTACCCATTTTCCTTTTATCTATTTTTCATTTAACATTTATTTGAAAAAAAAATATTTTAAAAGGGATAAATTAAAATTGGACAAATGAAAATGGGAACATAAAAAATTGTTAAATTAATCTGGAAATAAATAAATGTATCAATGAACAAATATAAATGGGAATAAAAATGACAATTACTTATTTAACTCATTTTTGTTATTTATTTCACTCATTTTTTTATTTATTTATTTAATTTTGGCTGAAATGGCTCTCCATAAATATCCCTTCTGTTCAGTTGAGTTCACTTTTAAAATAGTCATAGCACTCTTAGGGGTTTTCTCCATAAACAGACAACAATGAAAACCAAACTTATCATTTTATTTCATAACTTTAAAAGAGGAAAGATCCGGTGGTGATGGATAGCAGCTGTAAATCATAATGACTGGCAGCCCTCGGTGTAATCGTGGATTTGCAACAAACACTTTTTACAAGGTAAGAAGATTAACGTCCATATACTTTATATGTAAGTATTATTACAAAGAAATAAAAATATATATATTAGGGAGAAGGTACGTAGGTAACCATGGAGACAGTGCCGCACCACCGTCATGTAGCCTAGCATGTATGGAAACAATTGGTCAGCATCTCGGGTTTTGTACTTTGTTAAATCTGCTGCGGTGTCAGTGGAAAACAGAGATATAAATCATGTGGTGTGAATTCAGGCAACGTCGGTCATTTGAACAACTCCTCAGGAGGGAGAAAGTATGAGTTGGTTTCTGAGCTAGCTATTTCAAACTTTTATAAATACGGTAGTTTATGAGCTGACATCCTCATCTCTTAATTTATAGCAGGATTATAATGAAAAATAATTAACTAATTTTCATTATGGTTCTTAGTTTTATTTCGTTGTGACGTTTTGCTTTTCTAATTCAGTTAGTTTTAATCAGTTTTTATTGTGAGTTTGGTAGTTTTAATTAGTTATTAGTTAAATCTTGTTTAGTTATACTAGCAGTTTATTTGAAAAAGGTCAAAGTATTTTATTTAGATTATGTTTGCATTGATTAGGTAATTAATACTCAACAGAGTAATTGAAAAATTACTTATAGTTGAACAACCGACTGATCCTGGCATCCCAATTTTTGACCACTGATGTAAACTGTGTGGGGGAATATCAATTTCACATCAATTTTAAAATCTAGTAAATATATTTATAAACACAAAAACAAAGACTATTATGTCTATAATTTCAGTATGTTTTAGTTTATAAACGCACAGCTTTATAAAACATTTAGTTTATAAAAGCACAATATAGTTCCAGTTAGTTATTGTTTTTCTCCATTAATTATTGTTTTTATTTATTTCAGTTATTGATATGTTTTCTCAATTTTTCAAGTTTCTGTTTCATTAGTTTTAGTTAACTAAAATAACTTTGATTCATAGTTTGCTTCTTTAATTTCAAACCACATTTGTACACATATAGGAAAGAATATGCTTTGTACATGTGATTTCTACTAAATCATAAAATTGTAAAAGAAATATTTCATCAGTTGGCTGAAAACAGTCCAAGGCGGCAGCAGTTCAGAAAGCTTTGTTGTGCAGCGAGTCGACGGGTTTTCATGCGAGTTTCCCCAGATTTCCAACCATGCAGGACTCCCGTAATGAAAGGCGGTGCTGTCAGCAGCAGCTGATGATGATGATGCTGCAGAGGAAGAGGTGTTGGACAACTCTGAGTCGGTGTTTGCAGCTCATCTCAAGTCTTTGCCACTAGCTGCCTCCTCAGCTTCTGCCCTAATTGCTGCCTTGCTTGGAGGCAGATCTCCCTCGGTGTGCCTCTGCCTCTCCGCCACGCTGGCTGCAGAGCCGTCTGATTATTATTGTCATTATTCTCATTAGTAATTAAGCAGTTATTGGCTCCCCTCTTGCTCTGAGTTTGATTAGGCCTTCAGGTCCTGCCGTATGGATTTTGTCTGCAGCTCTGGAAGCTGGTGATGTACGGAATAATACTGAAATATCAAAACCTCTGATACCAGGTCTTTATGCTTTAGAATCGATTCTGAAGTTAAAGTAGCAATACTTTATGTACTTCAATCATTTGGGATAATGTATCTTATGGGAAAACAGCAAATATGCCACTGTTCCTTAAAGCTGCAGTTTATATTTTACATATTTGTTAAAAATGTCAGCATTTTGTGACAGTTTAGTTTATGAGAGATAATCTGTGAAAAAATCAAGCTCCTTCACTTCCTCGTTGAGCTCATATTGGTATCTGAAGAAATGCACCAAAAACAACCAATCAAGCCAGGAGGCGGGTCTTAGCGCTGTCAATCACCCTCATGAACTCACATTTATCCGCCATCAGTGGTGCCCACTATCTAGAGCACTAGGTAGCATTTGCTAACTCTCTAGAGGAGGGGAATGAGCAGTGCCACACCAGTGTGTGATTGACAGCTCTAAGACCCGCCTCCTGGCTCTGATTGGCTGATTTTAGTTGGAAGGCAAAACCAGAAACATGTAAATGATAGAAAGCTTCAAATGTGGTCAATATTTTCAAATTAATATATTTTTGTAATGACTATTAGAATGCAAGCTTTATTTTATAGTAGTTTTTAATAATTAAACAAGGATTTATTTCAGTAGGGTTATTACTTAATTCATTTTCTTTTTTTTAGTTTCTATGATTGTCTTCTGTCTAAAATAGCAGACAGTAAATGAGGATGATATCTCACTGTACTTTAAAATACGTAACTTAGAATAAGGTCCATTTGTTTTTAGATTTTCAAGACACATGAAGTGTTTTTGAGTATTGGATCATTATCATCAATACCAGCTTTAAATTCACTCAGTGTTGAATCGCAGATGAAATATGTGTTATTGAACATCACTGTTGGATGTTAAGTTTGGATGCAAACTGAGTACAAAAAGCAGCAGAACTCGACCGATCTTAAGTTTTTTGTCAGTTAGCTAGACAGCCCTCGGCTCACAAAGCGAAGCGCCTTTCTTTTTCACGCTCCATCCTTGTTGGGAGCAGCGGAGTGTGCGCCTCCTTTGTGTTGGACATCACCAAGGCCGAGATGTCAAGAATACGCTCAGCAAATACAGTAATGGCAGGAGAAAGAAAGTCCTTCTGCAGATGGAGAAAAGGTTCAGGAAAGAAAGGTCACGTTCCGTCGTTCCCATTTAATTTTAGACCAACTGAGAATCAATAAGTCTTCTAAAATGCAAAGTTTAATAACAAGCTTTCAACCTTGGAATAAAATGAAAAATCTCTTCTTCATATTTTTCTAAAAGTCAGCCTGACTCCTCTCAGCTTTCGGTTTCTATAGTTTCTTTATCGCAGCTGCGTTTCTACGTCCAGCTCTTTGTTCAAAGTTGAAATGTTTTCTCGTTACATAGATCTGATGTCTGCTGTGTTTCAAGTTCAATTATACCTCTAGGTTTTTTTTTAATTAAGATTAAATAACGACAATTTTTAAAGCCCCAAAATCATCAGAACACGCAGTAGATTCATAACTATATTTTTTTATTTAACAATTATAAAAGATGTCTTTTTCAATGTTCATTGCGCTTCCCTCGGATAGCGAGTCTGATATTTTTATTGCAATTTCTGAACATTAACATTATTATTATAAATATTGTTGTTATTATTAATCTTGCTTTTCATATATTGTTTTTAACACTTCTAATAACTTTTTTGTGTTAACATATCTACCTGTTGCTGTTCCTGCACATGAATTTTGCCTCTGTGACAATAAAAGCTGTTTTTATTCTTTTCTATTCTGTCCAACCAACAAGGAAAGAAAATGTGAACCGTCTCTAAACTGTTCCATTTTCACATTGTGTGATGTTATTTGGAAATATTACAGAAGCTGGAATAAAGTGAAATCATGTTATATGTGTAAAAACCGAGCTGGGAGGTGAAAAACATTTTAAAAGTCTACGTTTGTATCGTCAGGTATGATCTGTGCACTGCAAAAACACAAAATCTTACCAAGTATTTTGATGCTCTCCCACCAAAAAGCATCAATTTAGCCTTTTGTGTCATCGTACTGCACAGATGTATTAAAATGGCTGAAGGAAAGGTAAAAATCACAGTAGGGAGAACTTCTTCTCACCGAAGGTGACACCAAAAATCAAAGCAGCTCAGACCCGCTGGGTTGCCATGCTTAAGCCTCAGGGATTCCCTCCTTTTGGGAAGAGTGGAAGAGGGAGATGAAAATAATAGTGTGAGTATAGAAGAGGGAGTTCAGTAATCGTGCCGGAGTGACAAGGACCCAAAAGCAATTCCTGACTGAGCACTAATCCCCACTTTTTTGTGGAACGCACAGAGAGTGAGATAAGCCTGGAGGTTAATGCAGAGGCGTCTCTCCTCTGTCCTCCACAGTGACAGCGCCTGACAGGCGGACCCCAGCAGTCCGCCTTGTTTATGTTAATGCAGGTGGCTCGGGCCAGCTCCCGCGCTGAGCTGCACAGATAGAGACATCAGGGACTCATCGCTGTGGCACTTCTGACCTCTTGCCGGGCTGCCTAGGATCTCTGCTCTGGAGGAAGGGAGTACCAAGTGAAAGTTTACGGTGAACCCCAGAGTCCCTTCTAAGCGGTGACTGATGGTGCGTTCACACAAGAACTATTCAGTCCACTTCAATCCAACTCTAGTTTGTTTTTCTGGTTGGTTTGGGGAGATGTGAGTGTGTAATCCAACTCTGATGCAAACCTGAAAAGCGAACTCTGGTTCACCTGGAAACTTAAGTCTCGATTCGTTTGAAGTGAACGGATGTGCTCCAAAAACAGGAAGTGGACTACAACACAGGGCATTCTGGGTAGACACAACCAAACAACGCGAGAATCTAGCACTAACGGTGTAAATGACTTATGGTCTTTCACAAACGACAAACGAGAAATCCTACAACCATTGAAAATTGTAACAAATGTTACAATTTTGGTTGCCAATACAACCAAATCGCTTTGAACTGCCATGTTGCTGAAATGTTCTGTATAAATAGACTTGATTGATTGGTTGAAGTGGTTTCTGGATGATAAGTCAACAACAAAACACTTCTCTTTTCCAGCAGCCATTGTACAGTGAATACAGAGGTAAAACCAGCTGACCAGACATGCTGGAGCTCAGCTTTGATTGCTAGGTAACGGCCAATTGAATGTGACTTAACAATTGGTTCATTTTCCAGTCACCAAAATTAACATAAAATTATTGTCAAAAAACAGGCTGTTTGGGGTTTTTAAGAAAAATAGATCCTCTTTAAATTTGTAATTTGTTCAGAGAGTTGGGAAATGAAGCAACTTAACCCTAATTTCCTGGTGATTGAATCTAATCCTAGTTTTATTTGTTAACATTATTGTTTAGAGTAGCAGATCAAATGCTTCTCATGTATTTAATAACCAAACCCCAGTTCAAACTAATTTAACTTTATTTACCTGATACTGCTTTCCAAACACATAGAAAAATGTCAAATTGAATTTAATAGAATAACTTTTTCATATTTGGTGACATTTCATACGTGTTTCTGAATAATTTCTTTTTCTTTCCCGAGCCGGCGCTGGCCGGGTTCTGCTTCAGAGAGGCCGCCGTTGTCACCTTGTTTATCTGTTTGCTACTCTGAGGTATCACTCTCATCATATGCCTTGTCTCGGGCTGATTAATGGGCGCGCCTTGCTGACCTGCCACCCCCCTCTTGTTTATGTCAGTGTGATGTAGGGCTGACCCGGGGAGCTGTGAGCGAGCCGGGGACATTGAGACAGATGAAGGGTCAGAAATGTGTGCTGAGAAGCGTCTCCTCTGGGTCTCCTTCACCCGCGTGCGCTCGACCCGCGCCAGCCTTTCATTCTAATCTGATGATAATGATATTTGCTCAGGACGACCTCTGCTTGCACAGTGTAATTACCCCCCCAGCTTTCTATGATCTCGGCTATTGGAAATCGATGGGCCATAAGAGTGGCCCCATCAGAGCTTATTATTATCACGACTCGCTTTTCGTTACAGCGCGATCAGATTTAATATGTTGTCGACTTTTTAACTGAATGTTTTTCCCCAGTTTCTACATTGGCGGCTGTCACTGTTGAGCTCGGCCTTCAGCACATCGTCAAAGATGGGTAGTAACTACTTACATTTACTTCAGTAACGTTTCTGAAAAAAATGACTTTTTACTGCATTATGCTTTCTGTTTTTACTTGAGTGAAATTTCTGGATTCGCTGAAAACAAACATGACACACACCTGCAGTTTTTGTTAAAGTTTCATAAGTTTTATATTGAAAGAAACTGATTTGGAAGAAAAGAAATTGCCTGAATTTATTTTTTCTTACTTGTACAAATTATTGTCATGTAGGTACTTAAAATACCAAAATTTTCACTTATTTTATATTTGGTCAGTCCAGTTATGTAATTTTAAATGTTTGAAAATTTGACATGTTACTCAGTGCTTGAAATACCAAAAACTTTTTTACTCTTATTTGAGTAATTTCTTGGCAGGTTGGCTACTTTGTACTTTTACTTGAGTAAAAACATGTTAAAGTTGTGCTGCTCTTACTTTAGTACAGTTTTTGGGTCCTCTGCCCATCATTTAATGACACGTTAACATCTCTAGTTACACTAAAACAATGACGATCCGTATTTTCCTCCTCTGACTCATCAGCGCTCAGCAGGATCATCTTATTTAGATATTGTTAGCTTCCTTTCTGTGTGGCCACCTGTTTAAATCGGTTAGAGGAATCCACGGTGGATGGCTTCTTTCATTAGCCGCTCATCCAGTTTTAAGTACCTGCAGGAACAGACGGCGGTGGCCATCAGGCGCCGCTCACCTTGGAGGAGGCGCTTCAGCTGCGGCCCTGCCGTCGTAACCTTCTAAACGCCTCTGGCACGGCGGCGCCACGCAGCGGCCGCTGATCTAAACATTATTTGTGGCACTTGAGACAAATGAAAGTTGCTCTATCAGGAGTAAAGCGGCGTCTTTGGGTGACCTTCTCACTTGTTATTGTGAGTCTTGTCAAAGAGATAAGAGGATCACAGGAATGATTTTGTTGTAGAGAGGGAACCTGAGCAGACTTAAAAAACACTTCTTTTTTTTAGATCACAGGAAATGGGAAGGGAAGAACGCCTTTTCATGCTTATGCATATTAGCAGGGCCTTTTCTAGCTTTGTGAGGGCCCCAAGCGAGATGCTGCTCGACTTTATCAAACTAACACTTTATTTGAAGAAGAGTGCATAAAAATGACATAAATGTGACATAAAACCTGTTATAAACAGGTCATTTAGTAAATAATGACACTTTCATTGAAAGTTGCGATGCAACTTTGCATTAAAAAGTAAAAAAAATATGCAAAGTTGACACTTAACACTTTTAAAGCAACTTTGCTTTTAAAGTGTCATTATTTCTACCATTCCTGAAGACTCCTTCATTTTCATGACAGGTGTTATGTGTCATGTCAGTCTTTTGCACACCCTTCAAAATAAAGATTCCTTAACCCTTTAGATCAGGGGTGTCCAAAGTGCGGCGCGAGGGCCATGTGCTGCACCTGGACTTATTCTGTGTGGCCTTTGACGTTAATTCAAGAATGATGCTGCACAGCACAGGCGTTTGAAGTAAATGAGACTTTATGTTTTTAAACAGGGTAAAGTAAAATCTTCTTACATTAGAAAATGTTGGTAAAACCATCAATTATTTGTCGTTAAATAATTTATTATTTAATGACAAATACTTTACATTCTCACATCATACTTTACATTACTTTTCTTTACATTTGCATACTTTACATTCTCTGAATATATCAGGTGACTTTTACTCAAAAGTTGATTTTCCTGCTGCCATAACTTAATAAATTTGGCTAAATGCATCAAGCGTTTCAAAAGAAAGAAGTCCTGATTTTATTACTCAGAATTTACTAAATTTAGTACTTTTTTTTCCCAATTGATAAATAGAAAATTTACAAAACATCTTTTAGTAATGCAAACCTGCAAAACCCTTTCTTAAGTTTTAGATTTATAATAATTTACACATCCCTTTTCAACAACAAGATATCAGGCTACTTTATTTGTTTATTACAGCATGTTTAGTTTTTTTGTTGAGTAGAAAATTTGCAAAAAGTTTGGACACACCTGCTTTAAATATCCCAGAATCTAAAAAACTGTAAATCAAGGAAAACACCAGTCCTCTATACATTAATTAAAAATAAGTAAAATACAGATTTTGAGTGCTGATCTGGATTCAGTCAATCATTGCCATGGCAACAGGCTGTTCATTCATATGTGACATTTATGAAGCAAACACTAAAGCAGAGTTTATGATGAACAGATTTTAGAAACATAAATTTCAAAACAAGTTAGCAGGACAAAAAACATAACAAAATTAAAACCCATCCCACATCGGCAACAAATGTCACCTTTAACCTTTGATCACTTTTCTTCTTCAGTTTTCTTCTGGGCCACTAAGCGTCTTTTGGATGATATTTGTTTGGTTTACTTTTCTCACTAACAGGAATGATTGACGCCGTATCTGTTTCCACGAGCATCCAACAATATGTCTAATGTTAGCAGAATACACCAATCAACATTAATTTTGCAGTTTATTTTATTTATATCTTTATTTTCATGCATATAAAGGATGTAATAAACTGCAGAGAAATAAGGGATGTTTTAATCTTCCTGAGTTGAGACTAAACATTGAGGCCACAAACCCTAAATACCAGGATAAATACTAAAGATCTGGGCTTTATCAGGTTATTAAATGTGTGAAAGTGTAGAAAATCTGTAACAAGATTAAAAAGCAGAACAAGCAAATGCTGCCTTACAAGGAAAAGGCAGCATTAGGATAGAAAACAAGACGAGTTCTACAGAACAAGTTTATCCGAAGTCCAATATCCTACAGACGGATTATTCCCAAGAGGAAAACGTGTCCAGACAGCTGTCAGTCTTCCCAGACTGGACGTCCCAGCAGATTTATCCCGAGGTCAAAGCGTGAAGCTCAGAGAAACGACCAGACGCCCTCAGTCTCTACATGTCTCCGTTAGCAGATTAAAGGTTAAAGTTCATGACAGGACAGTTAGAAAAAGATCTAAATTCATCTGGAGAAGCTAAATCAAAGCTGCATCTGAGTGCTCTGGAAAAAACACACTTTTTGCTCCATTCCCAGCAGACGTTTGGAGTACCACAAGGCTCAGTCCCAGGACCCTTTTTATTTAACTTCTATATTCTCCCAATAATTCACACTGCAAAAACACAAGATTTTTTTGTATCTAGTTTCTAGTGCAAATAGCACACTGCAATTAAGACAAAACTAACATAAAAGTAGCTTATCAGGTAGATATAGAAGCTTGTTTTCAGTAAATAATTCCTTGATTTTGATGAAAAGTTCTAGTTCCATTGGCAAATGATTTCACTTATATCATGGGAAAATTGTCTTTTATAAGCAAATTTATCTGCCAGTGGACCATCCACCCACCCATCCATCCATCCATCCATCCATCCATCCATCCATCCATCCATCCATCCATCCATCCATCCATCCATCCATCCATCCATCCATCCATCCATCCATCCATCCATCCATCCTCTTACAGCCTTCTCCCATCTGGATCTGGAGGTGTGCTGGTGCCTCTCCGGCTGTCAACGGGTGAGAAGCCAGATAAACCCTGGACAGAAACTAGAACCTTTTCATCAAAATCAATACATTTTTGAATTAAAACTTAAAATTTGTAAGTTTGTTTTGTCTTATTTTATGTGTAATAAGATATTTGCACAACTAAACAGAAATACTTGGTCAGATTTGGTATTTTTGCAGTGGAAGTAATATGATTAGTTTCCATAACTATGTTGATGTCTCTGGATTAGTTTGTCACCATCCAAAAGCTGAACAGATGTTTAGAACAGATAAATGTGTGGATGTGCTATAATGTCCTCCAGCTGAACATAAACAAAACTGAAGTTTTTATCTTTCTACCTAAAGAGGAACAATCTAGAGTCAATACACAGCTTCAGTTATTACAGATGGAAACTAGAGATCAGGATGAAATCTGGGAGCAGTTGAACTCTGACCTGAACCTTCAGAGTCACATAAAGACAGTTACAAAGTCAGCCTTCTATCGCCTGGAGAACATTTCCAGGATTAAAGAACTAATGTCTGAGGAAGGTCTAGAGCACATGTGTCAAACTCAAGGCCCGCGGGCCACATGTGGCCCGCCATGTCATTTTATGTGGCCCCCCCAGCATTTTATAGGCTGATGATTGACTTAAAATTGGTTTTGAGCACGAATTGATTACAAACTACATCTCCCACAATGCATTCCGATTGTTACCAGCCAACATTGCGGCTTCTCGCCACTAGAGAGCAGCAGAGTCACCTCAAGCTGCTTATTGATTTTCCCAGCGAATAAAACTGAGACATCGACAAACTAACATCAAAACGTCCAAGAAAAGAAAAATCGATTTACAAGTAAGACTGTGAATGAAGATGTGTGTGAGTTGGTGTCAGGGCGGCAGGTCGCACTAGACTTTTTTTGTTATCCGTTATCTTGACCGACAACATAAAAAAAATCGGTCATGTACTATTTTTATCCGTGAAATTACAATCATATTAACATCGGCTATTTAGTCGCATTTTATGCAGTTTATTTAATATTCACCGTAAATCCAGATCCCATCAGAAATTAAGAAGATAAATGCATCTACATTTTTCTCCGTAGTGACAAAAACCACTGACTGAGGCCCCAATAACTTTTAATAAATTAAATTAAGTGACTTCACTTAAATTAGCATCACTTCACCCGCTTGGGTCTGAACGCACTTCCTCCTGGTTCCCATCTGCAGAGAAATCTGCGCTAATTCATCAGTCAGTTGGATCTGTCTGATCCAAACAGATCAACTGAACTCTGTGAGTGTTTTACCCCGAGTGGTCCGGTGTTAGCTTTTACCAGGATTGATTGATTGATTGATTGATTTATTTATTTATTTATTTGCGTGATTTCGCTTCTCCGAAACGGACAGATGTTACGTCTGCAGCTCCTCCAGAGCGCCGCTCTCCTGGGTAACGTGAACCCAGAAGTCTCCATTTGTTAAAACCGCTGGATGAGTTTCTCCCAGCGGTTTCTCAGTCTTCGCAGCAGCGGAGCCGCGTCCGCAGTGGTTGAGCAGCGGACTGCGCATGTTACAGTCTAATTAACTTTTGCATCGTCATTTATTTCCTCAAGATAAACTGCCGGCTCCTCAAATGGATTAACACAACCAGGGGTACAACTACATATAATTCAGGTGGATGCGAAAACATAAATGAACCATTTTTAATTTTTTAGTGTTGATTTTATTTTTGAACCCTTATTTATTGTAGTGTTGATTTTAATTTTGTATTGATTTTATTTTTGAACCCTTATTTATTGTAAAGTGTTGATTTTATTTTTGAACCCTTATTTATTTTGAAGTGTTGATTGTTGGAAAGACCTTAGACATGAATTGCCCCATACGGGGTTTGAACCATCAACCTCAGCATTACCAGCACCATGCTATAACCTGCTGAGCTAACTCACCTACCTTACAAACTGTTGAGTTTCCATGGATTTAAGAAGAACTTACATGACCAATGTAGATTTGATAAAGTGCTTATATTCCAATGTTTTTCAAAACAACATACATAATATTTTATTTTCCAGAGATTTTGTATTTTGAAGTGTTGATATTATTTTTGAACCATTTTTAATTTTCAAGTGTTGATTGTATTTCACAGATATTTTTTATTTTAATGTGTTAGTTTTATTTTTGAACCATCTTTTATTTGTAAGTATTGATTTTATTTTATAGCCATTTAGCCAAGTCTCTGTAGAACCATTTGTCTCTGCTAATGACATCTTCAATACAATTTTTGATCCCAGGCTTAGTTTATGGACCATAATGTGAAATTAGGCACAATTATAAGTCTGACAGTTTGTTCACCAAGTTACTGTGCTCTCTGAGAGGATCTGTAAGTATTTGACTTTGTTTCATGCCCATTGTTGATGTTAGTCTCTAACAAAATTTGGATCATCTACCAGGAACAGTGGAAAGAGCATGAGTTTCTGTAGTGTAGTGGTTATCATGTTTGCTTTACACGCAAAAGGTCTCTGGTTCGAAACCAGACAAAAACAGATTTTGCATGTTCTATTCATCACAGGTGTTTACTAAAGGTCAACAAGGGTTCTGTGGTGTCATGGTCTGTACTCTGAATCCAGGCATCTGAGTGAAAGCCTCAGTTGAAATTTTCATGTTGCATTTCATATCATCAACTTTGGAACCTCAAACTGAATCAAAGCAGAGAAGTTCAGTTCCTGTAGTGTAGTGGTTATCATGTTTGCTTTACATGCAAAAGGTCTCTGGTTCAAAACCAGACAGAAACAGTTTTTGTAGGTTATGCATCTCTTGGGGTGCAGTGAGACAACAAGAGCCTTCCCCGTTCGTGTTCCATGCCAAGTTGATTGGTTCATTTGCCAGTCGGCTTCTTTGAAATCAAAGTTACTTTACTTCAATTACCAATTGGCAGTTCTATGGTCTAATGCACATGTGTCAAACTCAAGGCCCGTGGGCCACATGTGGCCCCCCCAGCATTTTATAGGCCGATGATTGACTTAAAATAGGTTTTGAGCACAAATTGACTACAAACTACGTTTCAACCAAAGGTTTGTAATGCGCTTCCTAACCAGACGCTCCAAAGCGTCCGGTCCATAACTCTTCAACTCGCCGTCAGCTCCGGTCAGAAAGACGCATTTAGTTCAGAGACCATGAGATGATATTCAGAAATGATTTTTTTAATTAATTGATTTCAGTTGCCTCTGAGACTAAATCTTTGCATAAAGTCTATGTCTGCCCATGTGACTTGTTTTTATTATTTGTTTGTTTACCTTTAAACACTGATTTAAATATGGTAATTTTTAAACTGAGCAGTAATTTTACATCCATGGAAACTGAAATGTAATATTTAAAACTTCAATACATAAAATCAGTTATTTAACAATATGAGGTGTTTAATTTATTTTTAACATTGTATTTTTATACATTTATGCTGGGGGTGTCCAAGTTTTCCAGAGCTACCATCTGCAGCTTTAGATGGTTCCTTCTCTAACTCACCTGGACCATTGACTCATTATAAGCCTCTACAGAACTGAATGAGGGAAGTCAACCTTTTGTCTGGGGTGTTTTAGCAGGGATGAACTCCTGATTTGTACCGTCAATGTGGCCCGTTGAGGGTGGCCACGATGCTGAAGTGGCCCTCGGTGAAATTGAGTTTGACACCCCTGGTCTAGAGAAACTCATCTATGAATTTTGTTTGATTACTACAACAGTTCTGCCTCAAATCTCAGAGAATAGACTTTAAAAAACTACTTTAAAAAACTGCTGAAACACTGAGTTCCTTTAAATCACGGCTAAAAATCCACCTGCTTGCAGTTACCTTTGATTCATAACAACTGGAACATTGATCACTATATTTACTTGATAATGGCATTTGATAAAGTAAATGTTTATTGCTTGTTTCATAATTGGTATGTTTTTATGGTGTAAAGCACTTTGAACTGCCTTGTTACTGAAATGTGTTGTACAAATAAACTTGACTTAAAGTTTAATGAATAGATGAGAACCTAAGCTTACAGCTTAAGAGACACTTAAAATTATTGGTTTCTCTGGTTTTACTCTTTATAGGTATGTGTTTGAGTAAAATGAACATTTTTATTTTATTCTATGAACAACATGTCTCTGAAATCCAGATTTTTGCAGAAAAGGAGAAAGCGCAGTGATTTCAGTAGTGCTAAAATTCCCCCACATTAATGTGAAAAACTGATCAAATCAGGCAGACAAAGCTGTTATTTCATGGCGTATTTAGTTTTTTTTTTTTTTTTTTTACTCTCTTTATTTTGGTTTAATGAACAGTAAAATAATTTTTATAAACTCTAGATTTTAACCATTTTAGAGCCTGTGAGACTCTGGTTCCTTTGGTTTTACATTGGCTCTGCATGCTGAACAAGCCTGATTTGGTTGCCCTGTTCTGCAGCGGACTGCTGTGAGGCTGTTTATTTGCTGTTTAGATTAGCTCATTGTTTGAGGTGTATGTCTTTAAGTCACATTCCCAGAGCTTCTTTGAGCAGCAATTTCCTTTTATTGACCCCTGTAAAGTGGCCGGCTCTGTAAACATCTAGAGGCTGTCGTGTTTTTATGAGCTAAAGGAAACCAATAACGCAGCAATCAGCATTTATTTTAAGATGGCACATTTGTGGGTTTTCACTGAGCATAAAAGCTCATCTGACCTCGAAATAAAAACAATGATATCTTCGGGCTGCTTCGCAAGCCTGGAGGTCACGACATGGATTTCTGGAGAAACAAACATTTCAGACAGAAATATCAAACGGATTAAAGCTGGAGAAGGAGGGTCAGAGGATGAAGGAGGGAAGATTGGGGGTGGTCATCGGTGACACGAATTGGTTGTGAAAATGTATTTTTAGCCCAGGACAGAAAAGGTGAGGAAACAGGCGGGGGGGTGGGAGTGATCGATATGTTTGTGCAAAGGGCAAAGGACCGCCGAGACACAACAATGGAAGTCATGAGTGAAGCGTTCCCTCCAGGGGCCCGACGTGGTGACACAACAAATGAGGAAACGCTCAGAGAGACACAGCTGATGAGCTGCAGATGGAGCACACAGCACAGCCACACATTCTTCTTCTTCTCCTATTATTGCAGTCTCTAAAATTTTAAAATCATGTCTTCCTTCTGCTATAGAGAAATAGTTTTGGAAGTTCTTCAGTGAAACTTTTTGTTGGTGGAACAAATTAAACCGCTCCATGTTTAGATTTCCTGACTGGCCGCACAAAGCAGAAAAGTTTTGGAAAAGTTTTGCAGCTTTCTGCACCATTTGGTCAATAATTCTGCCCATAAAAATCCGTCTTGGATGTCAAAGTTTTGCCTTATTTTCAGCTCACGCCTCACTGAGGATGAAGTCATTCCATCTGCCGGATAAAAACCCAGAGTCTGGACCAAAATGTTTATTATTTTTAAGATTTAATGTGAAAGCACCACCATTTGACATAATTATAATGTTTAATCATCTATTTCAAAACGAATCCAGGAGCCAAAAATGCCCAGGAGGCCCTTAGTTGTAGTTTGTCTGTCTTTCTGTGAAACTTTAATTCACTGAAATCCAATTAATTCATTGTTTTATTGTTAATTTGGCTGAAAGAAATGCTGCTATATCCTAAAATTTGGAATTGAGAGAGGAAAATGGATTTACAGCGTAGCTATAAAGCAGCTTTAAATAAGCTCAAATGTATCATTTACCAGTTTTACCAGTTTCCACTGTACATATCCATTAAGATCTGGATCAAACTTTTTCATTTTATCAACAACAATGTGATCGGCGCTTGAGGAGGACAGGCTGAAGGACGTCTGATTAGGATGCAGCCACATCAGGAACAAACTGTTCCAAAACAAACTGAGAAAACATCACCTGGTCCGTCTCAACCTCCCCCCATAAACCAACTCTGACTCTAACTTTATGAGCTTTTATCACTTATATAAACTGATTATGACTGTTTAATAATAATTTCAACATCCATGTTGACAGGCCTGAAGACAAAGGTTGTATGTTGGTTGTATTTACCCAGAATGCCCTGCGCTCCAGTCCACTTCCTGCTTTGGGCGAGGTCTCCGGTTCACTTGGTGTTCACATCTGCATTCAAACCGCATAGAGTTCACTTCAACCAAATTAACACTGAGGGTTTTAGGCGGACCAGAGTTTGCTCTTTTGTTTCGCATCAGAATTTGTTCACACCTCCCTAAACGAACCGGACTTTCTGGACAAACGGACTGGAGTTCGATTAAAGAGGACTAAACAGAACTGGTGAGAACGCACCCTTAACGACATACTTTTCCCTATACTATAATAAAAACAAACATGATTAGTTAGAAAAAATGATGCTTGTAGAACCAGAATTAGATTTTTGCTCGGTGATCCAAAGTCCTCTTTTCAGACGAAAGTAAAGTTTTCATTTCATCTGGAAACCACGAGTCTGGAGAAAGAGCGGAAAAGCACAGAGTCCAGTTTTAATTAAACTATACTTGTTTGGTTTAAGGAGCCATTCGACCTGCTGGTTCTGATCCACAGTCAGCACAGTACTCTACTGGGACATTTCAGTTCAATTTACTGACAAACTTTATGGAGAAGCTGATTTCATACCTACTTTTATCGCCATGGTAACACCAGCAAACAAACCCCATAGAAGGTCTGTGATCCGTTGTCAAGAGAAAGAGAACCAACGATGGAGATGACCTAAAGAAATCCTCAGCAGAACCTCCTCCATGCTGCGCCGCATTAATGCAGTAATTCATGCAAAAGGAGTCCAGATTAAATAGAGGAGATTCTGTACAGAACATGGAAGCATTCTTCTTGGTCTACATTTTTGGATTTAAAAAAATAATTTTTCCATCAGTCTGATGCGATTTTTAAATTTCCTGAGAAAGAATTTTGTTTTTAATTTAGAGTCCGTCTTTGAAGGTCGCTGTTATGTTTCCTGGATTCTCTCCGACCCGTCAGCGGGCTGCAGCGTTTCACATCGCTGTTTATTATCCGTTTAATTTAAAACCTCGACAGGGCTTCAGCTCTGACTGCATTAAAGTCTGATTAGTGCTTTGTGTGCCTGTCCTTCCAGCCAGTCGCAGCCTCCCCGCTCTCACCGGACGCCAGCTAACGAGGCGAAGAGCTCATTAATGTTTGGTGATAACGCGCCGAGGAACAACAGGCTGATCCGTGTCATCAGGCCAGCAAAGGTGAGAGGTTCGGTTTGCTTTGGACCACCTGAACACAGAAATCCAGATGGGAGTTCAAACATTCAAACATCAGTGGACAAAACCTGCGACATTAATGACGCAGATTTGCACCATCACAAAACACAATTTCACAATTGTGATGTTTCTAAAATAATCAATTAAACTCAATTAAAATCACACATGAATAAGTTTGTTCACAGAACAAGTCATTCAATCAATCAATCAATCAATCAATCAAACTTGTATTTCAAAATTTCAGCAACAAGCAGTTCAAAGTGCTTTATATCATAAAAACACAAAAATAAACATATATTTGAGAACTTTACCGGTTTGTGACATTTACCAAAACCACATGTATTGGTAAATCCTCCAACTACTTCCTGTCATCGTCTTCTTCATGGTTTACACCAGTAGCAACATCCAGTTGATCATGTGACTCGTGTAAAAAGTGTTTCCATTGGGGTTTTTGATGCGGCCAAAAAAACCACCTCATCTTCGCAGCAAAACTTTTTATTGAAATTGGCAGAATTTATTGACATGCCAACATGTGCAATCAGACGGCCAATGGAAACTCAGCTGCTGGTTTCTCAGCATGTATACCATCAACCTTTGGCATTTACTGTAAAAAGTGTGTATCCGTGTGGCTTTCAGTGTGTGTGCAGCTATTTCAGCCGGCTGTGACTGGTTAAATGATTTCTTGAAGGGCTAGGGGAGCGGCCATTTCATTTTGGCACCTAATAACAGTCAGGTCACTGTGTGCCCCAGCTGATCCTCTTTGATATGGTCCCTGCACTTGCCCAAGCCCTCTTTCACAGGTGCCAATCACTCCAATCAAGCCTCCATCCCCGCCTCAGTCCTCATCGCCGTCTCCACGCCGAGCCCCAGGCTGCACGCCGCCTTCCCGGCAGGAGAAGAGTTTTGATAGATGAGACAAATTATTTGACCCTAACAAACACGACGACGGTTCTGCTCCACTTCGGCTTCTGGAAAACATCTTTGGTGCAAAATAACTCAAATTATTTTTACCAGAAGAAAACAGGAAGAGTTACTGTAGAGATTCGAATCTTTTGGTGTCTGGCAATTTGATTCATTTGATATTTTTAGGGTCACAATTTGACTCAACGATTTTTAGGCTACAGATTCTTTTAAAATTATTCAGCTGACAACAGGAAAGGACAGTGTAAACAAGTAGAACATTTAAGTTTTTCTTAAAGAAAATATATGACAGACTTATTCAGACCAGACTAAAAACTCACCTGTTTAGAGTCGTTTTTTAAACAAAATAAATGAAATATTGACCAACATTTTGATGTGACAACATGTCAAATATTTACTGGTTTTCTTAATTTTTTACTTTGTATTTTCTGTTTTATGATGTAAAACACTTTGAACTGCCTTGTTGCTGAAATATGCTCTGCAAATAACTCGATGTAAAATGTACAACACATTTTAGGTTTTGAGCATTTTGAATCAGTTTAGAATTCCCAGGACTGGAAATTACAAATGTCTATGGAACAATTATTTTGCATCTCTAATCTGCAGTGCCGTCTCAAACTGCAGCACATTTTGTCCTGATATACATTATTTTAGATTTGGCTCTGAGGGATTCCCTCCAGAAGTTACTAGAATCCAGCTGTGTTCAGTCCAACAGCAGATGCTGTGTTTCTGACCATGAAACCAACAAACACAACAGGTTTGGCGGAAAGGTGCAGACTTTATGTACTGGGAAGAAACCAGAACGTAACAGGAGGAACCGGTGAAGATGATTACTTAAGCTTATTTGTTTAGCACGTTTCAGTAAGAAGGCGGTTCAAAGTGCTTACGCCATAAAAACATAACCAATTATGAAACGAGCAATAAACATCACATGTTATCAAATGCCATCATAAAACTCATCAAGCAAATATAGACGGAATTTATTGATAAGTGTTCCAGTTATTATTAATCAAAGTTTGCTCTGAACAAACTGGCTTCTAGCCACGACTCAAAGGAACATTTCCATAAGTTTGTTCCAGATCTGTGGTGCATAGAAGCTGAAAGCTGCATCTCCTTGTTTGGTTCTGGTTCTGGTGATGCAGAACCAGAACCTGAGAGGTCTGGAAGGTTGATTCAACAACAGCAGATCTTTAATGCATTTTGTTTCTTTTCAGTGATTTATAAACTAACAGGAATCTTTGCATTTTTTATTGAAATAATAAATCCAAAGAACCGACTCCGGGGGTTTTGAATTGATTTGCACGCCACACTTTTAAGATTTTCATTTGTAGAAAACGTTGAAAAGATGCTTTCCACTTCTACTCCCAACCAGATATGCCAGGTTGGTGTTTTTTTCTCCACATATTCACAGCAGACACGTTCCTGCTGATGTGGGGATTCAAACGTGTCATCTGGCAAAGGTTGATGGTTTTAAAAAGGCCAAAGGTCAGAGGTCATCCTGGTTCCCAGATGCCATGAATTGGCCGCTGCACATTATATTTAGCGAGTGACTGGCTCTGACTTTGCCCTTTTCTGAGATGAATTACTAACTTCATTGCTCTCCCCACCGGACTGCTCAGTGTTAAACCAATGACAGCGAGACAGAAATCAAATTGAACCTGAGATCAAATCAGGGCAGCCGGCGCCAAAGGCAGCCTCACCTTTAATGAAAGCCCGCAGGCGGCCATGTTGCTTTTTCCAGACGTTTGTTTGCTCCTGCGACGTTCCTGAACAATGAGTGAATCTGGCAAATTAAGCTAAATGTGAGTAAATTTGCACTTTAATTATATTTTGCTTGTCAAGGTAGTTTAATATGATGTCGGTGTGACTGGAAGGGAAGTTACAATTGCTTCTGATCAAACTATTTTAGGTCCTGGTTAGTCAAACATCTGGATCTAGTTTGAACCGATTCACTGCTTTTTGCTCTGCTTTTTAAATGTCTGATGCATTCTGATGTTAAACTGTGAGGATTTGTGAAAAAAACTCCTGTTAGATTCTTGTTTATTTCTTATTTATTGATTCTTGTTTATAAAGAACTTAAGTTTTGGCATTTGGTTTAAAGAAAGAGCTTAATTTTATGGACGCTACTGACAGATTTACTTCATAAAGTCATAACTAAGTGGAAGATCATGTATAACAAATAGCTGGAAATACAGAACTGGTTTCTCATCTAGAAGAACCAGTTCTATGTAGTTTATTTACTTGTAGCGATTCCACTTGTCGGTTCGTTATAAATAATGTGATGCATGTTTGTGTGATGACATATTATAGATGAACTTGTATGATAATTTTCTGGAAATTTTCTCTTTTTTTCCTAGAAAATTTCTGAGATCAATCTAGAAACTTCTGAGTTTTTTGGTGGAAATTATTCCACCTTTTCTGTCTATCTACAAAGGTTCTTATCTTGAAGGTTTGTGAGATTAATCTAAACATGTAGTTTTTAACTGAGTGAAGCTGAGTTACTGAAGTACACGAACTTTTCATTAATATTCTAATTTATTGAGGGTAACTGCCAAACTGAGGCTACAAACAGTAAATATCATCTCTGAGGTTGTTTTCATTCTTCAAAGATTATTGTTGCTGTGCAAACAGTTGCATTTCATATTAAAATGTTATTTTTTTTACACCAGGTTTGATTTAGTTTAAACCGAATACAGCACAGCTTATTTCCTAACTTAATGAGAATTGATTAGATAATAGATAATAAAATCAGTATCACTAAATGTTTCCAACCTGTTGGGCACAGAAAGTCTTGAGTTTTTTTTTTTGTTTGTTTTGCAGATAACTTCTTGACTCTCCTGAAATAAATTTGTGTCCATTAGGAGCCTTGATGGAAAACCTCTGGAGCAGTTTGGTTTATTTTGGTGTATTTTCTCCTGCGCTGCGTCCAGGTTGGAGGTGAGGACAATCAAATATTGAGCTTCACGTGATTTTTTCAGGAGGCTGCCTGAGTTGGAGAGAAAATCAAATGAATGCTGAGGCCACTGAAGGAGAAACCAGCGTCTACTGTGTAACGTCTTGCAGCAATCAGTGCAAATAATTAAACACATATATTTCGCCGGCGGCAGCAAACAACAACCAATCCTTTCTCTGTATAGCCTTAGAAAATTTATAGGCTGTTGGTCCTTCTAGACAAAACAAACCAGAGCAATTAAACAGGTTAGACGGTGCCCAGTTATTTTACTTAATTATATTTAATTGTTTCATGTAATTTTCCTCTGCCGTTTGTTTCTTTCAGCTTGACACAAACGAATTACAATCAAGAGAGAAAACCTGGAATATTTAGGAAAATGAGTTTGCTGTTTATGTTCTTATATATTCGAGTATAAAAGCCCAGAGGAAGCAGAGTCAGGCGGTTTTATAGCTACTTTAAATGGCTGTTGGACTTCTCTTTGAGTTTTGGCAAAGTTGCCAACAGGCAGGCATTATGCGACGGTTTTCCATGGCGACGTGGAAAATAAAAGCCCCGGACTTCAAACGAGGCTTTTCAGAGAGTTCAGGAGCCGAATGTTCTGCAGGGAAAGAAGAAATCCCTTCGGCTCTGACTTCTGACTTTGTAACTCTGCAGACCTTTTACCTGCAGAACAAGGCTGTGGATCGCTGACAGAGAGGAGACCTCGAGAAGCGCAACGTGACCCGTTTACGCTCAGAGACGGATCCAGGACTCTGAACTGATAAAGTCAGCATTACTCAGGGCAGAGATTTACCTTTTAGCGTTTGAAGAGAACAGTTTTTCTGAGTTTCATCAAGATGTTTTAATGATCTAAACCCTGCTGTAGACGTGCTCATTAAAATCAACTCAGAGGAACCAAATACAAAAGAGCAGAGCGTCAAAAGCTGAATCATAAACCTGGATGGATCAGAGCTTAAACTCAAACTTTTCTTTTAATGTTAGAGTTTTCCAGAGAGCCGTGATCTTCATCAGGACGACTTCAGAGGAAAAAACCCTTTTTAAAAAACTCTTAACCTGAACAGTCCATTAAAATTTGAGAAATTGAGAAACAGAAAGTTTCTGAATCAAATATTTTTTTAGTTAGGAGATTTTTTGTTGTTCTTAATTAAGCCTGTTGCAAAAAGCAAGTAAACATAATATTTTTCAAAGGGCAGTGTTGTTTAGGGACTTCAGAATTCACTTGGAGTTCATTTATTCTTCTATCCAATCTGACTGAATGCTGGAAATACTATTCAAGTTGTGCTAGAAGTGGTTTGCGAAGCTGTTCAAACCTAAAAAAGCATTTCAATGATAAACATGTAGCAGCTCATGCTAATGCTAACGTCATTAGCTGCTACATGGAGTTTCTAAAGGACGATCAGGAGTTCCTGAAACCCTGCAAGCTGAGCAACAGACTAAAAACAATAAACATGTCTGTTGTTGAGCTAAAGCAAAGAGAGTTTGTGAATTAAAAATGTTGCTTATTTTGTTGATATACAGTTTTCTATTAAAACACGATTAATTAATTACAGACCCTGCAGTCTCACCACTCGTAAATATTAAAGCATTTTTCAGAAATAGTTCTTAAAAAAATCCGGGAACAACAGCGTTTGCTTCTCCCCATGGAGCGTTGCTCTCAGTCTGTCTCCCTCTGTGCACATATGCTGCTGCTGCTTAACGTAATTATAGCTGTAAGGAAAACTGGCTTAATCAAAAAGGCAACAATCTTTGGTTCATGCAAAGTTGTTTTATTAAAAAGATTATAAAATAATAAAACATTGATGATCATAAAATAACCCTGGAGCAGAAATCAGTGCTGAGGAAGTTAATGGTCTGATGATCAGACTGAACTGAACATCTGTCCTGCTGTTGGAGCATCAATAATACGAAGATGTTTACAGTAAAACACACATATGCATTTTTATCTTCAGGAGAAGTTAATGAAAGATTCCTCTAGGTGACTTCAGACCATTTATTAATTACTAATATGTGTAGCATCTTCATGTTGCTGTAAATTAAAAGCTGAATCTTTTCCTTTTTTAACTTTGTTGTGCAAGACATGAAAAGTCGGCAGGTATTTGTAAAGTATGGAACAAATAGGATGAATCAATACTTTTTTCCCATTAATATTTCAAACTGGAAATAATTTTAAACATGTTAAAGAATCAACTTTAAGAAATTTGCAGCTGCAAATGCATCAAAAATCTCCAAAATAGAAATTGCTATATTAAAAAACAAAGCTTGAAAATTTTTGGATTTAATTTGCAGTTTTGTTGAGGTCGACTGTCTCCTCACAATCCAAACAAGTGTGTGCATGTGCGTGTGTGTGTGTGTGTGTGTGTGTGTGTGCGTGTGTGTGCGTGTTTGCGTGTGCATGTGCGTGTGTGTGTGTGTGTGTGTGTGTGTGCGTGCGTGCGTGTGCGTGTTTGTGTGTGTGTGTGTGTGTGTGTGTGTGTGTGTGTGTGTGTGTGTGTGTGTGTGTGTGTGTGTGTGTGTGTGTGTTAAAGAAGACGGTGGACTCGTCAAATATTAAACATCCACAACATAGAATGAAAAATCTGTGCAAATCCGGAGCGAACACACCACAACCTGTTTTCTCTCTTTTATTGAAAGTGAATTTAAAAATATATTACATCTGCGCCTCGCTGGACTGTTCATGTATTTATATATTCATGCATTCCCTGCTGCCAGCGGCCGACCTTCATATGTTTTATGTTTATACTTCACACGTCACATATGAAAGGAATCTATATTCTGCTGTAAAGTGATTGTTTTCCTTTAATGTAATCTTCTCTGAATGAAAATAATTTATCGGGCCAACTGAATGAAATATGAGTTGTGTTGAGGTTAGCTGGTCATAATCCTGAAATGAAAACATTTTTGTGGAGTTGCAGGCAAGCAGATAATAAAGCCTGGAGCTGCTCAGCACTTGGCTTTTCAATTTGCTCTCGCTCTTTATTTGTTTTCCCATCATCATGTCATTGTAAAATCCAGATTGATACATTACTTTAATTACTGGAAATCACATCTTTCACACACACTGCTACAAGTCCTTCCCCAAATGCTGATTTATCCATACACACAATTTCCTTCCCACGAACAGGCTGCTCTCCTCCACCTCCCCTGGGAAAAACGTTCTCTTCGATTTTACCAAGGAAAATAAACATGTTGGAGGTGTTTTCCCCCGATCCTTCCTCCATCTGCTATGACCAGAAACACTAAAAGGTTTGGTTGTTTTTCTCCAAGAGAAGCAGCGCCCGGCCCCGTTTTAAGCAGCATGCAGAGCCAATATTCCTCAAAATAAGATGCAAAAACTTTGAAACCAAAAAGCAGCAGCAGCAGAAGAAAACCCAGGGCTGTTTATCGCTGTGATCTGACTCTTTCTGCTCTGATTTACATGCAGGAAACTACAAAGTTTCACCGGCTGTTGTTTCTACAGTCACCAGACCCCCTGAATATAATAACCTGAAGAATGAATGTTGTTTTCAGGGAACAAATATCTTTCTGGGCCATTCTGCCTGTGCATGAAATCAAAGCTTTTTGAGGGATTACAGGGAGTGATGGCAAAGTTTCCATTAATAAATGTCCAAGCATAAAAACGACAGGATGATGGGTGATATTTAAACAGCACCTATTATGCAAAATTCTCTTTCTGCATTTGTTTGTACTTCAGGTCTCTATGTCTATTAGGGCCATTGTAGGTAGAAAAATGGAGTAAATTTATGCCAAAAGAAATTTTTTAGAAAAAAAAATTACATTTCTGAGCTCCAAAAGTCAACAATTTCCAAGCAAGAAAAAACTCTAAATTTTTGTAGATTAATTTCAGAAAGATTTCTAGAAAAAAATATTAAAATATCTGAGATTCAAAAGTTGAAAATTTCTGATTTTTTTAATTCAGAAAAAAATCTGAATTTTTTTTTTTTATCAAATTTGGAAATTTCTGAGCTCCAAAATTCAACAATTTGCTAGAAAAAAACTCAGAAATTTTCAAATTAAACTCAGAAATTTTCCAGAAGAAACATTGACATTTCTGAGTTTCAAAGGTAGAAAATTTTTGACTTTTTAAATTCCGAATATTGCATGAAATAAAACAAAATGAGACATACATGTGATGATTTGCAAACGTATTTACACCCATTAAACTTTCTAAATTAGTCCATGAATCTGTAACTTTAAATACCACCGAGCCATTTCGTCTCGTTGGTTTGAAATCTGCTGTAATTTTTAAAGAATTTATTTCTATTTTTATCATTTAAAACAGAACCGTCTCAAAAAGATGACGGGTACTTTGGGTCCAAAGATGAAATCTGCACAAAGTTTCCAACCGAAAACCAAGAAAAACAGATCTGAATATAAACAACTAGTAATTTTAGTGTCATTGTGTTAAATGAAATTACTCTATGAAAAAATTTAATATAGCCCGGAGTTTGTTTTCCATCAGCTTTAGTGAAGGTTTCTATAAGCTTAAGGTTGCAGCCCCTTGGCCTAGTCAAAGTCTGACTAAGCAGGTCCCTTATGCTCAACAATGCTCCAGTTTGGCGTAATGTCAACAATTCTACAGAGAGGAAACATGTCTTAGATTTAATGATGAAAAAATAGATAACTTTGTCTTTATTCAGGTTATTTGTGTCTATCTGAAACATCTAAATCAATAAAACAGAAATTTGTGCTTGTAGCACCACAAAATATGGAAAGAGGAGAGAGGATAAAATCGTTGCGTGTCCTTTGTGAACATCTGTTCATGCAGCTGAACATGCTGTTGTCTTGTCGCCGTTCCCCTCCGGCTGCGTCTCTGCCACGTTTCACAGCAGAAATCTGCACAGGTCCGACCTCAAAACGCATCCGAGATCCTGTGAGGTGTGAACCGCTGCCCTCGCTTTAACCCCGGCAGCGGCGGCCCGTTAATTCCTCACATGATCCACTTTTCAAAGGAATCCAGCAGAGTCTGGTTTTAAATAAATAAACAGCAGCACCGTCAAAACCGGCCGTCCTCCTCCTTGGTTTTACTTACTATAATTAGCCGCAGCTATGACTTGTTTTTCTCGCCGTCTGAGCCAAATAAATGAGAGAAAACTTTAACGACTCTTGAGGTGCGGCTGAATATCTGCTTTCTGTCTGAATTTACTCCACGGTTTCTGACTGATCCCATCCGCTGCTGTTTTATTTAACTCCAGTTTTTTTTTGGACCGTATTTCTGTAGAAAAATCTCGATGAGGCCTTGCAGAATTTAAAACGGTGATGCAACACTGATGATGCAGAGGAGGTAAAGGATGAAACGCATCTCTCTGACTGACAGCTGTGATACTTTAACTTGATTCTCTGGAGTATTAGCTGGCTTTGCAACAAGATTAAACATGTAGAAAAGTGAGATTTTCAGCTGCTTTTATCCACCACTGCAGCACCTACATGATTATATGACTGCTTACGTTTATATGACATGTAATTCTGAGGAAAATGTGATATTTTTATGCTATTTACTCTCCAGTAATTGTCAGTTTCAGCCGTTGTTTTAAAAGGATGTTTGTTGGTAACTCAGATGAATGCTGCTGCACAGAGACTAATGAATGTCATATAGAATGATGTTTTAACAGGCAGAGCTAATAGAGTATCTCAACCATTTCAGGATTTCTAGCATTGATAAAATATTTTTGCTTACTTTAAGCATCATCTTTTCTGTGAAATCCTTCATGCTTTATAACAGTTCACCTTCATTTTTGCATTTTTGGTTGTTTTCACGCCTGATAGTCCTGTATATCGGTTCAATTAGCGACCAAAACAGCAACCTTTGTTATATTTTCACACTGCTGCATTTCCCCTCCCTGCCTGTGGAGGCGCCACACCAAGAATTACTGAATGAAACGACACAAAAACCTCTGAAGAAGACATGAGCGCAACTTCCATCTTCAAAAAATGCAAACCAAAACAGAGTCGCATCAGATTTTAGCAGTTGCAGGATTTCTCTTTTCTCCTGCTAGCACTAGCCTAGCACCTTTGTTTTGGTTGTAATTACCCAGGATTCCCTGCGCTCCACTTCACTTCCTGCTTTTGGAGCAGCCTCTGGTCCGCTTGGCGTTCGGTATGCATTCTAACCGCACCATGGCTCCCTTCAAAGTGAACTGAGACCTGTTCACAAACAGATTGGAGTTTGATTAAATCATGTTTAGTCTTCTTACCAAACAGTTATGGTAGAAACTGGAAATATCTGCTCATGTTGTAAAGATTGATATTAGAACAAAATCCTACCTAGAAGTTTGATCTTAGTAACGGTTTGAGACAGATTGTGACTTATTCTGGGTTTTATTTTGTAAAAAGACATAATGCATAAAAGAGAAAATGTTCTTCACGTTTTTGTTGTAGCAGTTTTTAGTGGGACATAAAATTACAAGATAATCTCCATTTATGCATGAAAGCCCCTTTGCTAACCTTTAGTTTAGTGTTATGCTGTTAGTTGATGCATTTATGGACCGAAGTCAGTGGGAGTTTTTAGTTTTGATGCATTTAAAGAATAAAAAAATTAGTATTATTCAGTATTTGACCTGTAAGCGATCAGAACGGGGTTGGTGCATCACTGATATAGTCTAAAAATTGAGTATTAAACAGGTTTGATCTCTTCCTTGCATGCATACCTCTTAAGCCTGTAATTATTGCAATGTTTGTTGCTTCATTTTGCTCTTTTAAGCTCTTCATTCTTGCAGGAGAGTGCAACAGCGACTGAGATAAAAATCTGTGAAAACTGAGCAGTAAAGAGAGAAACGTTGCTCAGTATTTCAACATTTCAGCTGCATCTGAAAACCAAGAAAAGGAAGAAAAGATTGTCGGGAATCAGATACCTGACAGGAAAAACATGCATTTCTGGTATTTGTGGTATTTTACTTGTCTTATTTTCTGCAGTATCTTATACAAAAAGCATATTTCTGTTTGGCTGTAGAGAATTTAGCTGCCTCTGTTTTTGTGGTTTATAGCATTAGATGACCTTTAAAAAGGTCAGTGGTTTCGGTTTTGGTCAGTTTGTTTCTGCACGTTTAGAGTCAGAAGTCTTTCGTAAACATCGTGGGAACAAGCTGCTTCCTAAACGTGACTCCAGTCGCTTTAAAGGTGCAGTACATAACTTTCATTAAAAATATATGGTTTTTACGTATTTGTGCATGATGAGATGAACTGTGAATACATTAATCTGCGCCACCTTTTCCTTCAGCTGTAATTGTCTTCTGAAGAAATGAACGGCTCCCAACCAAAAACAACCAATCACAGCCAGGAGGAGGGTCTTGAAGCTGTCAATCATTCTCATGTACCCACTGCTAAATGTGCTAATGGAAGAGAAACACCATTTCTTAATGTTGATTTAAAAAGACTAATTATTTCACTTACAAGACATTTTTCCCATGTTAGGAGTGAAAAAATCCAAATTACTACTGTTTTTTTTTTTATCAATATTGAGTCAAAATAAGCTCCCATATCATATCCATATTGTTTTGTCTTATTTCAGGTGTGCTAAGATATTTGCAGTAGAAACTAAGTCAAAATACTTGGTAAGACTTTGTGTTTTTGCAGTGCAGCTTTATTCCTGGGAGTGTGAGGCGAGGCAGCGGCGACGCCTCAACCTGTGTTTTAGCTTTAATCTGTAATTGCATCCAGTGGCGGAGGATCGGCTCGCTGACGTGCGCGGCCGTGGCGCCGCGCCGGCCAGAGATAGCGGCGCCTGAGCCGGAGCGGCAAACACAGATAAAATGAGTAAAACAGAGAAAAGCAAACGGATTGACTTTGGTAAGAGGTCACTTTTGAAAGTTCCCCCCAAGTGATTGTTGGAAAGCGCCATTTTTTCCTCAGTTCAGGACACCCCAGAGATGTGAAGTGTAAGGTTATAGTATGGCCCAGTGCTCTATATTAATGGTGACTTTGGCTCACCTAATACGGATTCTCAGGGTTATAGCCCCCGGGTGCCTGCTGAGCAGAATGTGAATGCAGAAAGAGCCGATCCCTCTCCCCGCCCCCCCGCCGGCCACCAGGGCCCCACCAGCCCTCGCTCAAGGTTACAGCCTGGCAGCGATGAAGCCATCAGCACTGATTTTAAATGATACCCCGCGGTAGCCGCCACTTAATGTGTTCCCCTCTCCTTTCGCTCTTTCTTTAAACTCTTGATTATCGTCCTCTTGAAGTTGATGGCGTGACGCCTGATCAGAAAGGAGGTTGAGCGGCAGAGACGCGTTTCTCCTTGAGTCGGGCGCCGGAGAAGCCCGACTCAAGGAGTCTTCTTTCCTGCTGGGAAGAAGAAAGGAGAGGTTATGATCAAGGCGCCGGCTCTCTGTGCACAGGATGTTTTTTAGTTTTTCAGCTGGGAAATGTACGGTGGCCCTGAAGCACAAACCATATCAACCAATTACTAAACACAACTACAGATTTAACACAACATCATATTAAAAAACACAACTTTAACTAAGTATGATTACAAATTAAGAAAACTACAACGTTAACTAAACAGAACTACAAACAATGTTGATGTGTTGTTTTTTTAACAAATTGATGAAAACACAACATTAACATTGTTTTTTTGGGCTGTTTTTTAAAACATGCTTAGTTAATGCCATTGTTTTTGTTGTTTGGAATATATTGATTTTAAATTGGTATTTGTGCTTAGTTAAAGCTGCAGTATGCATATTTTACTGAAATATGTTTTTTGTAGAAACGAACCGCTCCCGACCAAAAACAACCAATCAGAGGCAGGAGGACGGTCTTAGCGCTGTCAGTCATCCTTGTGGATGTGCTGCTAAACGTGCTAATGGGAGAGAAACAACTTTCCGGAAACGGTTTATCCTGTGTGGCTATGCTAAGGAGCATGGGTATTCACTAAGACCCGCCTCCTGCCTCTGATTGGTTGTTTCCAGACTGGGAGAAAGCAGAGGAGCTCACTTCTTTTCATACCAACAAATATGTAAAGAAGTATTTCTTATAAATGTTACATACTGCAGCTTCAACACAATCATGTTTTTTAATTTGTAATTGGTTAATGTTGTGTTTTCTTAATTTGTAGTTTACCTCAGTAAATGTTTTTTAAATTTGTGATAGTGCTTTGTTGACGTGTTTTTAAATTAGATAGGTATATTTATTTATATGGCACATTTTCACTAACAAGGCAGTTCAAAGTGCTTTATGTTACTTAAATGGAAATACAAACAATAATTAAACAGTCATGTTATGTTTTTTAATTTATTGTGGTTTTTCTTGTACTTAATTTGTTTTTTGTTGTCGTCATTATTTTAAATATGTTGTTTTTAATTTTTTATTTGAGCTCAGAGTTTTTTATTTATAATTCTGCGTCAATAACGTCGTCATGTTTTTAAAAATGTGTTTGTGTTTTGAATTTGTTGATCCTTTAAAGTCGTAGTTGTTCTCGGTGATCTGTTGGAGTGGTTTGCTCTTCAGGGCCCCCGTAGAAACGAGCCTGTGTGTAAATAATTTGCGTCGGTAAACTGCTGCACAGCAAACCTCTGCATGTCTCCCACATTACTCCTAGAGAAAGAGCTTCACTACTACATCCTGTAATTATACCTTCAGGAGGAGAATGCTCTCTGCTTCAGATATTACCTCAGCTGATACTGTCAGGCTTTTTTCTGCTTGTGTGTGTGTGTGTGTGTGTGTGTGTGTGTGTGTGTGTGTGTGTGTGTGTCACTCCCATCTCATTGCTCATGTAGATTCCGCTAATGCCTATTTGACGAGTAAAAATGTTATTCTAATGATGGTCGAGGGAGCCGGGTTTTAGCAGGTAGTTGTTATGGAAACTGCAGCTGCAGCTTAACTGTGCAATAAGCCTCCCCTCTTACCTCTCCCCCGTCTTCTCTTCCTCTTCGATCTGGTGAACACAGCATGTTGGAGTCATTACCAGGGTACAAACGGTTAAAGACGGAGCCGTTACAACGGCGTTCGCACGGACGCAGGAGGATGTGTGCAAACTGTGAAGTCGTAATCTCTCCCGAACAAAAGATGGATGATTTCCAAACACAAGGAACGATGCTCCTATTGATGAGTGTTAACATGCATTTTATTTTGAAATGTTTAGATACAATTCTGATCAAATCGATCGATTTAGGAGAACCGAAACAAGATGGAGAGTTTTTTCCTGGCAGAGATTAACCAGGCTTTCCTGATCTGTCTGTGAAATCTCTCATAAATGATTCATCATACAGCTGGTATTTTAATGAGTCTCAAAAATTATTAAAATAAGTCAAAAATATGGAATAGGAGACCATGTGTAACCGTAAAGAATAGATTTCTATGGATAATAGAATTCAGATAAATTAGACCCTAAATTATTGTTTTAATAGCAACAAAATGTTGAAGCTTTCATGGAGGGAGAAACAGAAAAACTCAGCAGATTGGACCAGAAATGGAGAGTCTAAAACTGGACAGTTCTGCTCTGTTCTGATCAAACGTGTAGATTTAAGTCTCAGATTTACATTCAAGTCTGAATCCAGCTTCAAAAACCTGATCTGGATTAAAATCTGACCTGGATTAAAACCTAACCTGGATTAAAATCTGACCTGGATTAAAACCTAACCTGGATTAAAATCTGACCTGGATTAAAACCTAACCTGGATTAAAACCTGACCTGGATTAAAACCTAACCTGGTTTTAAACCTGCCACTTTTACCCAAATCTGAAAACTAATCTGCACAGCTCTGGCACAAAACACTAATATTTATATACTCTACATCAAAAGAGTAATAATACAATCAATCAGTTAGGATTATAAAATAATTCCTATTTGATAAAAGCAGAGAAAAAAAGATTTAGTGAAATTGGCTTTTAACTGCTGGACTGTGAGGTTGAGTCTCGCAGCATGATACTTCCACTTCCATACTTCAGAGTCAGGTTTTGTTTCTTTGGTTTTCAAGCTTCCACCTTGTTCCTCCAAATGTAACAATATTTTTTTGCTCATAAATTTAGATGTTTCATTTCATCAGACCAGAGAACTGAACAAAATTAAAGTCGTTTCAGTTTTGATTGTTGCTTTCTGAGTCATGGCTTCTCCCTCTCTGATTGGCCGTCCAGCCCATCATGTTACTCCTTACATCGTCACGGACTTTAAACATTTTACACAAAAAAAAACTGCAAAAACACAAAATCTTACAAAATATTTTTGGTCTTGTTTTGAGTGCAGATATCTTAGTTCACTTGAAATAAAACTAAACTAATTTTTAAGCAAGATATGGGAGGTGTTTTGAGTCAGTTATTTCGTAATATGTATGAAAAAGTACGAGTTTAACCGGCAGATTATTTTACCAATAACAAAACTTTTTTTCCACCAGTGGAACTAACACTAATTTATTTAATGCTCATTCAGATTTTTAGTTGAAATCCTTTTTGTTTTTTGTTTTTGCAGTGCCAACACAAACTTCCTTCATAATTTCATAATAATTATTTTCAGTCATTGTTTATGTCCTGATTTACAGGATCTGGTTCTTCTGGTGCAGAATTATGACGCGTGTTCACTTTAATGATGTAAAAATCAGATAAAATGAAGCATGAGCGATCAGATCGGACGTATTTGGAGGATGAAAAGATCTGAATCGGGCCGTTCAGACTGCAGTGGGTATATGACAGATTTGTGTCACTTTTGCTTGAACCGTAGCCATAGAGATAAGGTGAGAAGAGATAAAGATAATGGATAGAAGGGAAAAAGTTGACTAAGTTAAATAGTTTCCATGCGGTCCGGTTTCTAATAAGCTTTGCTTTGTTTGTTTTGACGGCAGCTGCAGATTTTTCAGGTGTTTTCTGTCGGTAAAGGCGAAAGGAATCCACTTTCTTTGCTGCTCTTCTCACAGAGTTGGCCCTCAAAGACAGATTTCTGCTTTGCTCTGCCTGGTAGTAAACTTTTTTTTACTCTCATTTATCATCCGCTACTTTGCTAATGAGGTATTTTGGGCAGTATATCACGACACAACAAATAGAATAAAGCTCCGAGTGTCTGCCTCAAGCGTTGGTGCCAGAAGGAAACTCCTCAGAAGCTGTTGTGATAAGATTTGTTTACTGTGGGAAGAAAAAACTGCACTGCGTTCCTCCGGCTTGATGAAACTAAAAACATAAAAAAAGAAAAAGAAAAAATATTTTCTTTGTTGTTGAAAAATGCTGAAAGAACAGAACTGTCAAATTGCAAATGTCCAATTTACAATAGCTGTGGTGTAATGTTTGTTTCCCTTTTGTGGACACTGCTGACTGCCAGTCAAAATGCAAAAATTATGGTAAAAACATCTTTTTTCAAATATTCATCCTGTTTTATAAAGTTGCCTGGTTTTTAAGGAGGGAGACAAACTGGAAGCAAAAATAAACAAAGTGGATTCCCTACTGGGAAGACAAGAAATCCCTTTAAACGATCTAGAAAACAGAAGCTGATGAGGATTTTTGATGAATTTGTTCTCGTTTAAAACCCGAAGCCTGCAGAGATGAACGCAAAACCCAACGACTAACAGAACCAGGCAGATTTACAGAATAGAGACAGATGAAAATATCCAGAGACGTCTGAACGTTTTCACTCACTGCACACTTTATTTTTTACTTATAGGCTGATTTCAAAATAAATAACCTGAAAAAGAAGGCTGGTTCTGTTGGTTACTTTATGAAGCTAAAGGCCCGTCTGGAGACCTGCATGATCTAAATATATAAATGTTAAAGTGTTTGAATTTACACTGCAAAAACCCAAAATCTTACCAAATATTTTTTGTCTAGTTAAGTGTAAATATATTAGTTTTCTCCTGTTTTAAGAATAATAATTTATAAGTAATGTTTCAGCAAGAAATATTATATTGTCAATAATTCCTCAATATTGATTACAAAGTACTTATTCCACTGGTAGATTATTTCATTTATAACAAGGCAGATTATTTTAATCTGTATTTTTCATCAATTTTAAGGAATTATTGACTTTAAAGCTCCTATGTTGTGCTGAACAGTTACTTCTAAGTTATTTTTGTTTTATTTTAAGAGTGCTGAGACATTTGCAATAGAAACTGGACAAAAATACTTAGTAAGATTTTGTGTTTTTACAGTGTACAACAAAGAAACTAATTTAACTAATTGACCAGTTTTTTCTGGCATTGTGTTCAACTTTAAGTATCTTTATCTGAATTCTGGGTTTTAAAATCAATTTTTTGAGTAAGTTTCTTCAAAGACGATCAGTTTTTCTGGGTCTTTGATTTGCTTCCCGTCTCTTCAGAAAGGCGTTAAGACGAGCCTGATTCCAGACAACGTGACGATCCGCATCAGGATAATTGGTCTGACACCAGGAGGAGGTGACGACGCCACCAAAGGTCAGCCATCCAATCACTGAGTGATAAGATTAGGACTTTATTTGAACCTGTAAAAGCAAAATGACTTTACAGCTGCAACCAAGTCATAAAAACAAAATGTAAAATTTTAAACGATGCAATAATAAGAAGTAGCAACAAACGAATGTGTCAGATAACTGAAGTGTAAAAAACTGCTTAATAATTGAATTATTTACACACTTTTGAAACATTTTTTAAATTTCATCTGGTGGGTGGAGATTTCTGCATTTCAATTTGAGCTTAAAAATGTTTCCTCTGGTGACCGTAGCATCGTTTCCATGGCGCTGCTTGTTAAATTTAACACATTACCTGACACTTCTGCATAATGTGGTGTTAAATAGTTGCTCCCTCCTTCATACCTATGTGGAATCAGCAAACAGATGGTAGATCCAATTACCTTCAAAATGTCTTCTCAAAGGGACTTCTGTTAAAGTTTTAGGCCATTTTTAACTCAGACAAACTGGATGAAATCTGACATTTTATAAAACTGTTTGACTAAATAAGATTTGAACTAACTTAGCTTTAATTTTTTTTATTACAAACAAATCTTTAAAGCCTGTTTTTATATTTTGATTCATCAGTCTGGGATAACGTACGTTTAAACTGCAACCCCTGGAAATGCTGACCAGTCAGTGAAAGAGATTTACTGCAGATAAATATAAATATAAAGATGTTAGATTATTTTTTTATTCATTTTAGTTTAGAAATGGTAGCAAATGAATACGTCTCATTACTTCACTGTGTTTTAATCCTTAAGTGGGCAGCGACCTTACTGCTAATGTTGAAAGGTGTAACCTAGCAACAGTTAAAACATTGACAACCAGTGATTTACCAGTTCAATAAATGCTTGGATTGAGAAATATGATCAGATTTATGCAGTTAAAAGACCTTCATGCTGCACATTATTGATTGTATTGATGGAGCTTCAACTCTGCGTGGTTTGCAGTTCAACATTTCAGGCGCTATGGACAGCGTGTGTTGGTGTCAGGGGTGGTGAGGAGAGACGCAGAGGCCCAGGTTGTAAAAGAAAATGAATTTAATGAATAGAGCTCAAACATAGTCCAACACAGGCGGCACGGCAGAGAGTTAGCACACAGCTAATTAAGGTAGCAACTGAAAAGCTGAGGACTGACGAAGTGAGCTAAGCCAACACAGGACTATACAGTTCCACTGTGACGGCAGACAGACGACAAATGACGAGAATCCGACCGAGACAAAGACAACAGGTGGGACTAAATACACTGGGAGGGTAATGAAGGAATGAGACACAGCTGGGATCAATGGGACGATGCAGAGACAACAGAGACTCAGGACAAAAACTGAACACAGAAAAACCTTAAAATAAAAACACACAAACACGCATCATGACGGTTGTTATAGCGATGCTTTCTGCTTCCTGAACAGCTTGCAGTGGATTTCACAAACTATCACTCCAATTAGAAACCCAAAGTACTTCAATAGAAATAAACATATATATGTATGAGAGTATTTGGGGTCAACATCAACCCTAATATTTATTAAATACTATGAGATGATGCTTCATTGTTTTGGTGGGTTAGTCTCGTCCTGTAGCCGCCTGAATTATGAGCCAACGTCTTTGTGGTTGACTAACAAGACAAGGAGTGTTGTGGATTTTGTTATTTCTTTCTAGAAAATAACTTTTCAACATGGACTCAGTCTGACCGTTTCTGGTAAATCTCCAAAACGAAGCATCATTTTTCATTTGTTTCTCATTTGGTAATGACATGTTGTCATGTTACTACTGGCAGAAAAGATGAAGAAGATGACAGGAAGTAGTTTGAGGACAATGACAGCATGTTATATTTTTGTTAAACATGTTCATTTGTGTTTTTTGACTTTCGTTTTGCACACATTTGTAATGGAAACTGAGCCTCGGTTTGTGATAGAGATATAAAATAACTCTCTCTCTTTCTGGTTTGCTGCTGTAACATTTTCCTCACCTGCTCACAGGCCTGAACTCGGTCTGATCCCACACCTTTGCTATGAACCAGAAACCAATACGACTGCCTTACAAATATAAAAATGTTGAGGTTAAATGAGAGCACATCTATGCCTGCTGGTAGCAACATCAAGCATCTGGCTCAGTCAGGAGCAAAAGAGGCTCTAAATGCACGAGTAAGGCTGTGGTTATAAAAAAAAATACTAACAGACTGTGAAAAAACAGGAAAGAAGCAACCATCTTTTTTCTTATTCTTGGCACTAATCTGTCAAAGTTTTGATGACACATCTCTAGCTGTGAATCTCCTCTGCCTTTGGTGCAGCTGAGTCACCTGAGACCAAATCAGGAACAAGCGAGACACCTGGACGACGAGCGGCGGGATGTAAGCCAGCCGTCTCCTCACACCGAAGCATCGGGTTACCTTTCAGACCTGCAGAAAACATGCCGACTCCTCCAGCCCTGCAGGCCTGGGAGACGCTGACGTCTGCTATTATTACTTGGACTTAATTTTGTTTTAGTTGACTCATGTACAGTGATATAAGCTTGTAAATATAGATCCGTATTTTGGACGGCTGCCTGACAGAGCCAGCTGGTTCGGTTTAAACTGTGATGCTCTCCCTGGCGCACACAAACTCCAATAGGTGGGTGGGTGGTACTGAAGCTGTTACAGGATATGGAGTTGATATTATTTGTGCAATTTGACTCATATTACACTGATAACACTCGACAAACAAGACACCAAACACCGACGTGCGCTCTAATCAGAAAGCACTACGCAGTCATTTGCATCCGATATTCAATTTGTCAAAGCAGCGGTTGCAGGATTTGATCACCGTTTGGGAATTTGCGCTTTCGCACAGCTGAACGCACCTGAACCCGAACCGTGATGCCGCGATGCTTTACCTGTTAGGCTCCATCAGCTGTCAAAACGCACGTTTTTTCCGTGTGAAGTGAAATGCAGCTATAGATAGGAAGAGTAAAGCTGCCATTCTGTAACTATGGAAACAATAATGAGGTCACTGTGCTATTTTAGCTGAGTTTACTTGGAGATCATTACTGACATTACCACAGTTTCAGCAGAAGTTTGTGAAAGTTCAGTGAGACAGACTCTCGCTGGAAAGCGAGGGAAACTGTGACACGCCGAGACACATTAAGCCGCGAAGCTGCCGGCTATAACCCTGAGTGATGTCACACGGAGCTCATTAGCTACTGCAAACAGTTCAGCGCGACTACCAGCCATGAAAAAGGGACAAAATATTAACTTTTTTATTCACAATAATTAGGATTCATTTAGCTTTTAAACCACGGAGGAATTTTCTGCTTCAGTGAAACATTTGTCGGAGGAAAGACGATCTCTCGGTGGTCAGGTTGGGGTTAAATTAGCCGAAAATACTTTGCAGTGAAAACAGCTTCTCTAATTAAATGAACTTCTCTACAGCAGAATTCTTAAATGTGTTTAATATTACTAAATTTTGTCCTGTCTAACAAATTACACTGAAAAACAAGCATTTATTGGTAGGTTTGATGTAATATGTAGCGGAAAAATTTACAGCAGATTAAAAAGTGTGCAGGTGTATGGAGAGCCATTTCTGCCTCATCCAGCTGCAATTTAGAGAAACCAACTAACATGACGACTCCAAGCACCTCAGGCTGGGATTCGAACCTGCAGCCTTCTTGCTGACAGGCAGCATTACCAACTGTTATTTGATTATTTGTAATCAATTAATCTGTTGATTATTCTGACGATTCATTGACTGTTTTAAAATTTGCCGCATTCTGCAGATTTTTCATTTATATTAAAAACACATAAAAAAGTACAAATTAATAATAATATTTAAAAAATTTAATATTTATTTCCAACAATGCAAAAACTTTTTTTTCATTTATAGCAAAGGATTAATCTACAGCTAAAACATGTAAAAAGTTCAATATTCCCTTCTTGATTTGATGTCAGTACAGTGTAAGGCTGATCAGTTGATTATTTTTTTAAATAATTTATTTGTAATTGGTTAGCAAAAGGTGCTTAATAGGAGATTTTTAAAAAATGCATTGTAAATTTGTAGAGTTTTGGATTAATTACTGCTGTATGTATGTTATTTCATCAAAGAAAGAACAACATATATTAGCTGATTACTAAATTAGTTGATTATTTCAATGATAAATTAATCTGATTAATCGTTTCAGCTGTTCAGGTTGACTGCATCATCTCTGGCCTGTTTGTCACAAACTGCAGGGGGTCGTGCAGGTCATGCAGCTGCACAAATAAAAGTGAGCAAAGATACTTTGACTGGGACACATTTTGATTCAGGTCACACTTTAAATCCAGATGATATTTTAAAAAGTAAAACCATCCAGCAGTTAAAACGTGTCCTAAGTTAAAGTGACAGAACGAACCTGAAAAAATTTGCCTGAATCGAAAATGTCCCACATTTTAATACAGACCGAGAAAGCAGACGGTCTGCCTTCTCGTTAAACAAAAGGATGAAAGGTTAATTGGTGTGCCGGCATGACAGGAGCTCAAACTTCAGCAGGGAAAAGACAAAGAATACCTGCGACTAAATAAAGGCGCATTTCCAGAGTGACTGCAATGTTCTTGTTCAATTTACTCTGAAAGACAGAAGCATCAGAAACGAAAGACCATTTCCTCTCCGAGAACATCCTGGCACCTTTCTAAAAACCCAAAATGCTTCATATTTACCTGAAAATGACTTCTTATAGAAATGTAAAATATGGCAGGAGTGTGTGAAAGGAAAAGGTGAATATGATGTGGCGTACAGAGTGCGGGTGACTGGCTCTGTCAACAGACTGTGACCTGACCAGGTGACCTTGGAGACCGGGGGTCGTGTTTACTTCCAGCTCGGGGGTTTTGTGTCGGAAACCATCACAAGGTTTCAACAAGCTGCTGCACTCGCTGCTGACATTTAATTTGGCACATTAGAGTAAATTAATTATGTTTTACTAAGTTATAGTAAAACATGACTTTATAATCAAAAATATGCATGTAAATTGAGTCTTTTTGCGATAATGAAATAAAAGACGATGATATATTTACTCTCACGCTTCTGATTTATTCAGAAATTGACTCCCAGAATAAACACAATATTCTGTCACTGCTCTTTATTTTTAGAGGCTAATCCACAATAACTGCAGCAGGAGGCTAAATGACAGCCATAATATTATTTTGCTTTGAATAAATAAATATTTGAAACTTGATGTACAGTTTTAATTTTAAAAAATCACTGCTTTTTTTTTTTTTTTTTTTACAATGTTTTTGGTATTGCTAGATTTTTTTGCACAAAATCATTCTTAGATAATGAGATTTTACAAACAGATTCACAATTATACAACTGTACATATTTGAGAAGCAGAAGTGGAGCCTCCTGCACAACCACAGCAAGTGGTTTCTGGAAGGTAAGTCAACAACAAAACACTTGTCTTTTTTCAGCAGCCATTGTACAGCGCATACAGTTGTAGACCCAGCTGACTAATCGTTCTGGAGCTCAGCTTGGGTTGCTAGGTAACGTGGCGGAACTCTGCTGGGGTTGCTAAGTAACGGTTTGCAACACATAAAAACTTAAATATATTTCCAATAAATGTCTGGGTGTCTTTGTTTAAGCGTTTTTAGAAGCAGTTGAGACCCAAATTGAAGCATAAAACCGTGCAAAAAAATGGAAAATTCTGCATAGTATGCCATTTTTTATTCGATTAATAATCAGAATAACCAATAGAATTACTCAATCACTAACATAATTGTTAGTCGCATGTCGTATCTCCACTCTCATCCTCTAGTTTTTCTGGTACCGGTTGTTTCCTGCGAGTATCTGTGTTGCATATTAATGTGGCATCAATACCAACAGTGCAGAAGCGAAGTGCAGAGCATCATCCTCCATCCTCACAGTGTCATGACCTCCATGTCAGGAGAATGTAGAGTACTAGTCAAATGTTTGACACCTCATCCCTTGTTGACCCCCATCCTGCTTAATATTGCATGTGAACAGGTTCGTTGCAGAGGAATCCTCAGTCTGCTGTTGAAATGTGGAAACAGCTGTTGTAGGTTGAACCTCCAGGAGTCCCGGCCTGGTTTTATAACCACACACAGTGCGGCTCTTGTTTCATTACCAGCAGCTCTCAGCAGGAAAAGTCAGCAAAACTGCAGCCAAAGAAAATGAAATATTTACCTCACTGATTTGTCAGTTGTGTGGGCAACAAGTACGCAGTGAAAAATGAACAAAGCTGCCTCATTTAAGGAACCGGATACTTGCCGCATGTGTTGGTGAACCTTAATACAGACTCTGTGAAGGAAAAAAATCTAATTTCATCATTCACCTTTGTCTGAAATAACTAAATTTCTGCCTGTGTAATATTTGTGCTGTGAATGAATTCATCACACAGAAGGTTGATATTGCTGTTGGCACCAGAGCTGCTACTGGAGGACTGCGAGGTCCCCTGGAGGTGCAGCACATTTGGACAAACTTTGCCGTCTCTAACTGGATGGGATTATTAAACTGGCCAACTGCAGACGATGGAGGAGCTCTGTGTGAGGATTCCTCTCTTACATCCTTTAGTTTGGTGATTTCACATTGTCATGCCAGTTTTCTCATGTAAACACGTTTCTACACGTGTGAAAGAAAAGAGTCTGGGATTAAATTACACAGAGATTTTACAGTTTTCAGTAAGCTAGGATTAATATTTAGTTTTGCATTATTCAGAAGGGTTTTCAATACAAAGAGTGCATTCACTGTTTGTCTCCTTTAATCAATCAAACTCCACTTTGTTGGTCTAGCTAAACATCAGTATAAATATAGCGAAGCATATCAGGAGGAGAATAGTGGAACTCTGGTTCATCCTTCAGTCCATTCTCTGCACACTGGAGGATTCCACATTCATCTATTCAAATTAGTAGATGCAAAACAAGGTGTGGTGTGAAAATTTTAAATTAAACCCAGAAAAAAATCTACAAATTTTGTGAAGATGCTGGGTTAAGCTGGTGAGAAAGAGCATCATCATCAGTGAAACAAATTCTGTACTAACATGTCCTGAAAAGCCTCTCAGGTATGAAGAAGCCATTTGTTCAAAAGCAAATTGTGTACTGTAGGCAAGACGTAAAACAAACATATATACAAAAAAATACATCAGCACAGCATTAGCATTCAGTGCATGCTAACCAATAACCTGAAACATGCGTGCTGTTCCTCATTTTACAGAATGTAGCGGTTCTCCATCTGAATGCAGTAAGTGTGCATTGAGCTGCAGACAGGTGCTCCTGAATATTCATCGGCCCTCGTGGATTCTAATCACTGTCAATATGTGTGCATTTTGCAAGTGTCAACTGTTTAGAAAACAAAATCTGCCCCCACTGCAGCTACCGCATGTGAAAATTTATGATGCTGGAAGAAGAGAGGGTATGGTTTCCTCTTTATTAAAGCGAGAAATGCTGCACAAGGTTTAACTGTTTGAAAATGATGCAGCGTTGTGGGACATGCACGCCGGGTTGGACTGTTTCTTCTCCTTAAGCCTGTTAGGAAGGCTGAAGCTCCATGACGCACTGCAAAAACACAAAAATTTACCTACTGCAAATATTGGCAGATTATTTAACTTATAAAAACACATTTTCCTCATGTTGTAAGAGAAATAATCTGCATTTTTCATCAATATTAGGAAATTATTCTAATAAATAAGCTCCCATATATTTATGAAAAGTTACTTAGAAGTTAGTTTTGTTTATTTCAAGATATTTGACTGAAACTATTTGGTTAGATTTTGTGTTGTTGCAGTGTGGTATGTTTCTCACCCCATCTACAGGTCGCACCTTTAAATCTCCCCCAAACTCTTGAAAAAACTTTGCATCATAATCTGCTATATCTGCTGTTTGTGCACATTTTCTATATCACACAGTTCTTCCCTCCACCAATTTTCCTTTCAAGACTGTGCCTATCTGTTGTTTATGCAGCTGTTCTGACAGTTTTCCTGCCACTTAACTTTCCTTAAACATGATTGGATGCAGCACTCTGACGAGTCAATTATTTCTTTTTCTGTATCAAAATTTCTTTTATTAGTTATATGTAAGATTAGTTTTATTTATTAATTAATATAATGTGATTCTAACCTTTTGAACTGAATCATTTGAATACATTAACTTATCAACAAAATTCAAAAGTCTTTAGCGCTGAAAGACAATCAGGACAATGTATTCCTTTACATTTAAAAACAACTGCATGGAAAGTGTTTGCTAACCTCTTGGACGAGTAATATCTTGTTTTACAGTTTCACTTATCTTCATTGTTTCAACTGGAGCTGGAGATAGCAGGAAGGCATCTCCTCATTTGCAGTTTGTCTCAGAGATCCATTTAAGTGGCTTCAACATGTCACCCTGTGGATGCTGCGAAATACGGCTGCTGACATCCCGCCCACTCTCTGTTGTTCTGCAGCCTATGCATCCCGGTATATTGCTTGTTTCGCCGTGCGTTTATAAGAAAAGATTAGTGTCCAGACGGTTTACGCCGTGATGAGACGACATGTTGTGATCAACTTTTTCTTTTTTCTGCCGTTATCTGATTTGACTTGGAGCTGTGGAGCGAGGGTCCTGCTACAGTTTCATTTCAGATGATACGGCTGAAGATCTGATTTTCCAGACGCAGCGACGGATGTGTCTCAAACTTGCAATAAAAACTCCCTTCTCTGCAATCTAACCCGCAGAAAGGTGCACAGAAAAAATAAAACTGCAATATTATGCCACGTCTTCATATCGAGCCCCACCTTAAGATACAAGCAAATGAATCACAACTTTCATGAACAATATGCTAAAATTAGCACAATTTTTAGCCTTCCAAAGTAATTAAAATGGTTTAATAATGATTTGCAGAGGTTTTCATCCAGTTTCTTTCCTTGTTCTGTAAATATTAGTAGCATTTTCATCATCATTAACTAAGTAGTTTGTGTTTGTGTTTCAGATATAAATATGAAAATATTGCAAAAGATAGGATTGTGTGTAACAACTGATGCTGAAATGTCTCCTTTAGCAGCGTGATCATCACTTTAAGACAATCCGGATTCTTCAGATGTGATCACAACAAAAGAGTTCGTCTTCAGACAAGGTCTCTGTCAGGTCGGTCCTATTGTCTACACAAATGTCTGAATGTTGGATGATGTTGAACTTTCAGTCTTTTTACGACCTGCCTAGAAATGCTTTCTGCTTTGGAAAAAAGCATCTAGAGTAAAACCATAAACCATATCCAAACACACTGGATATTTCTGTGGTTTGTCTCATTTCTAGTGCAAATATCTTTGTACACTTGAAATAAGACAAAAATAACTTTTAAGTGACATTTTAGCAAGATTGTTTAAAGTCAATAATTCTGGAATATTGAAAAACTACTAGATTATTTCAATTATGAAATGAGGAAAAATTTATGACGTGAAAAAAATCTGCCCTTTTTAATTAATAATTTTGTTCATTATTCAACAATTATTGAAATAAAACAAGTTCCCTTATCTTGCTGAAAAGTTACTTTTTAGTTAATGCACTTAAAATAAGAAAAAACTAAGATATTTACACTAGAAACTAAACAAAAATACTTGGTAAGATTTCTGACTTTAAACTGAATTCTGAGTTTTTCTCTGAATTCTGACTTCAACCTGTTGAGATCAAAAGTCAGAATTCAGAGTTTAAATTCAGAAATTAATATCAGAATTCTGGGATTAAAGTCATAATCTGACTTCAACAGAAGTCAGATTATGAAATTAAAGTCATAATCTGACTTTAATTTCAGAATAAAAGTCAGGGAAGTGCTTGCTGGATCCCGGGACATTCAGAGAGTCTTGATGACTTCTGATGCTTCCAGCTGGTGAAATGTTACCCAATTTCAAAACTTCATCACTTCTGAGAAAGAGTTTAATTTATTCGGCTTGATGATAAAATATGATGTATCTCTTCCACTTGTTGAATATTAATTACACAGAATGAAACTGAAGCGCAGTTGAACATAATTGTTGTCATTTTAAAAACTGAGTGGTAAAAATTTTGACACGGTTAGTGAAAATGATGAAGGAAACATTTCAGGCCGACCTCTGGTCCCGACCCACATGGACCTGGGATGAGGAATGGGAGGTCAGAGCCAATGCCACTGCCAGGGCTGACTGAGTCATTTTACACTCTGTCATCACTCTTATCACTATTTTACCCCGTCTTTGCCTCTATCTCGATTGGTCACTCCTCTCTGGAACACGTCTGCACCCTGGAGAATTTATCTCTGATTTCTTATCATCCTCTTCTTGGCCTCTCTCTCCCAGCTGCCCCCTCCTCCTCCTGCCTTTCTTTTTATCCCTCACATTTCTGTGTTGTGTTTGTCCTTCTCCATCTCCTGTAATAGAGCTGGAATTATATGCTGAAGGTAAATAGAGTTGAGGGGAAGCGGATGAGCCCCTCCAGGAACACTCGTTTTACAGCTGCTCGCCTAATTATCTCCTTTCTTGGGTACATTTGGCGTCATATTTCCAGGTTTCACAATGTCATCACAAAGATGAACTTATCAGCGCAGTAGATCAGTGGATAAACTGTAGCTGGACTTTACACGTTGCACAATGTCGGCTCGGCTAATTATGACATTTTCAAAGTCGGTCATTTTCACAGCAGAGGCCCATTTTATGCAGAGTCCATTTAAATTCTTAATTGCGCCTCTGTGTTATGTGAGCCTGGGTATTTGGTATATAGCCTTGGGAGCTGTTTGCCCTTGGTGATTCTTTCATCTTCAGATTTAATAGCATGAGTCAAACAGTGTTTTGTAAATTTGATTCGGGTACATCAAGTAGCTGGGGCTCCTTGTGCTAATATTGACCTGAAGGACTGGGTGCAAAGAGGATATGAAGATCCCTCCTGGATGGAACAGGGCCTGAATCCGCCCAGCGCTTTTAGAGGACAGGCTTCTTTGATGTGTGTTTTTCTTGGCCTTAAAGTCACTTCATGCATCTGATGTTCACAACGAAGACAATAGAAGCTCCTTACAGTTTCCTCAGCACCGCTTTGAGGTCATCAAACCAGCCTGTTGAAAGCTTTTCTAATGTTACTGGAAAGGGATTTAGAAAACCTTTTTTATCTGCAAAAAGAGTAAAAGTACAGAACAAGGAGTCGAACAAATGTTTAAAAGCTTTTTTATGTTTGCGTGTTTTTTGCATCATGCACCTGTTTGCAGCAGGTTTTGAGTTTGCTGCGTGTTTGCAGCTATCGGCCACCGTGGATAAGCCAATAAAAATGCTTCTTTGTCCACCAGAGGAGCATCCAGTTGTTGATCATGTGACTTGCGTGATGCAAAAACAAACAAAACCTCACTTTAGTGCAAAAAATTTTAGTCCATTGAAACCCAGCAGATTGCATGAAGCAGAGAGGAAAACCTTGGCAGCACCGTTTCAGGAATACTTTCTGAGTTGGATGGAGTGTGCCTGAATACTCTCAATACGTTTGATTACAAGTGGACCAAGTTCATCACGGAGAGCTTTTAAATCTCTATTCAGGTTGCCGGTTTATAAAAAACATTCTTCTGACTTCCACTTTGTCACAGTTTCTGCAGATAAATGAGCTCGTGCTGTAGCTGTGGTTTGAAATTCGATGTGACGTCCTCAATGTGCTTCTCCTCCATTTTGAAATTTGATTCTTTACACATTTCTGTTCCAGAAATAGAAACAAACAATATGAATAACAGCCTCCCAGATTTCTCCGCATTTTGCTTCAAAAAGGTCACAATTTGGAGTTATTACATATCAAAATATATACCTGTTATCTTCTATTGCTTTAGACAGTGCAAACAATGTTTGAAATCAATGTTTTTTAATAGATGGAGGATTGATTTGTGTGGCTTTTCCTCCCTGAATGTGTGCACTTGACTTTAACTGGCTTATTAGTATGTGTGTGTGAATCCCCACACACCTGGCTCCCCGTCTCTTCTACTTCACCTCATTCAGCAGCAACATTTCTGTTGGCACCAAACCTACTTTTGATGATTATTCTGGCAACAAACATATTTTTTCACTCTCTGAAGTGAATCTATTTTCCAAACCTCCTAAGTTTATTCGTGCCGTGGTTATCGTGGGTTACAGATCTGGAGACCTTCTTTATTTACCTATTTATCACCTAATTCTGTTCAAAATGACTCATTGTTAATTCCGGCGCCTGTTTAATAGAAGCCTGTTTTTACGAGATAATCCACCGTTCAAGGTCTGGCGTGTTGGAGCAGATGTTAGATTACCCACAGAGAAAGGCGCTGTAAATAAAAGCACAAGCTTTCTGGATGCAGAAACACAGAAATATCAGACTGATCAAACTATTACAGTTTAAATCCAGAGCATTTTCTTCCTGTGGGCCATAAAAAATCCCCATAACCTCACCCATAAATAAAGCAAGTTGGGGTATTGTAGAAATAATAAAGACGTGTCCAGTGTCTCGCCGGCGTCTCATGTTTGCTCCATGTTGTCATTCTCAGCACATTTTATAATGGATGAACATATTTCCTTCGTATACAGAAAAGCGCTGATAATGAGAGTTATCGTTCTTTAGAATTTGCACCACTGATGATAATGGACTTCATTATGTCCCTCTTCCAGTAAGCTGTCACCCTGAACAAATTTAAATTAGCCAGCCCAGAGCAGATCTTACGGCGAGATTATTTCCATTCAAGGCACCATTTGGAGCTGTTTTGATTCCCTTTAATACAGGACTTTTCACTCCAGCGAGCAGCCGCCCTGTTTATTTGACTGTCACAACATTATAAATTACTGGCAGCTTTCTAAGCAATGACAGGAAGGAGGGGGGAGTCACCTCGGACGTGAAGGATGCTGGCTCACTGGATCCGAACGGGACAAGGTTGGGTCTTGGACAAGAGACCCTGAGGGAACCATGTGGTGGGAACCATACTGTGACATATTCAATAAAGTTAATTAATAGTATTTTATACATAATGAGAGTGGATTTCCCACGTGGTCCACTCTCAGGTTGGAGAGACAGCAGTTTCTGGAAACAAAAGAAACGGGGTTTTAACATTTCACATTGAGTTCAGGTTATTTTTATGATTTCAGCGGAATAAAGCTGGAGATTGGAGGGAATGGTCTCGTTGCAGGCATAAATGACATTAAAACATAATGATACATAACAGCCTGCATGCAGTTTATTGCACAGAAGCCCTGAGAGGCAAGGGAGACAATAAAATCCCTGGTAATCCATTTTTAAAGTCGGATTGTGACTTTAAATTGTTTTCTCTCCTGTTGGGTTCCCTTAATTTCTTTTTATGTATGAAAGCGGTCTAGGGAGAAATTGGCAACTTTCTGCCAACTGAATCATTTTGAAGAATCTTTCGGTGTATTTTTTTAGCTGTTATTTTACCATACCAAATTTTATGGACAATCAAAAGTTTTTATCACTGAATCATGTCCTGTATGTCGTTAAATTAATCTGAGGGATCCATGTTTTCTCTCTTCCTAATATGGAGGGGATAAAATATCTTAAAATGACCTATAAACACTTTTTAAACATTTCTTAAAATTGTATTAACCAGTTTTCCTTAATAATGTGTGGCTAATGTAATCTGAATTATTTACATAACATTTCCACCAAATAGGGAATTCCAGGGTTGCCAGATCTGATTGTTTTCAGCCCAAACACAAGAGACACAAGTGCAATAACACTGCATTTTATCAAGTTTTGTGCTTTTCTCCCTCACAATGACGAATATTTTGAAAGAACTTTCCTATGAAGACTTTCTACAAACCCGCCAAATGATGTGAAAAGCAGCCCAAATTTAACAAAGCTGGGTGGGGGGGTTCCCAGCCCAAAGTATTAAAAAGCCAATCTGGCAACACAGCCGTGACAGACTCCTGTCAGTTACCACTTTTCCCTTGGAAGTGAAGCTAATAGCTAATAGTGTGGGGTTGCTAGGGAAGAATAATACACATTTGGCCAATCAGTATCGAAGAATTTAATCTCTTTGGGGCGCCAGAATCTCACCTCGTAAAGTTTCGGGACCCCATGGCGATGAAGTTGATAATGGTGGCAGTCGGTTGCTCAGACAGAATCCCCACCTTGAATGACAAGTTAGCTACAACTTTTATTTCTCAGCATGTTTTATTAGCTTTAGCCGCCATGTTGTTCTGCTCTTTTCTTCCTTTATTATTTTTTTTTTTTATCATCAGCTGATGTAATTTATTTTTTGCTCATAATCAGTTATGAACGTTGCTGTGGTTTATTTGATGCTTGTGTTGATTTGGTTAGCATAATGCTAACGCTGCTCTGGATAAATATGTTGGTTTGATTTATTTTTTGTATTAATAATTAATAATGATTCTCTTGTTGCCTTCTTTGAGTGTCTGCTGCTATTATAATGTTAATGTTTGGTTCAAGATGGCCGTCCTGCTGTGGTGTTGGACTAGGAGGAGCTGAAGTCTTTGGTAAGTCAGATTTATGAACCTTCATTTCTGTTTTCTGATAGATTTGCTGAACTTGTCAGATAAATCTCAGGCGTTGCTTGATGTGGTTCTAGCAAAATTTGGATTAGTTTTTGGATTCCTGGATTAAATGCTAAATCATGATAATTTCATCCTATACCAGTGGATTTGACTTCTTTTAGGTAGAAAGGTCTGGGCTGACTTTCTTCAATTTTAATAGAATTTAGCCTATTAAACTTATAGGCAATCATACATCAGTGTATATATTTCAAAATACTAAACAGTCCATTTACTTTTAGCTAATCTAATCCCTCATGTTATGTTGCAGTATGAAAAATTTTAAAATTGTAGAATTGTAGTAATTTTCTACTGTTCATTTATCTGAAAATCAGAAATTTTGAGAATAAATTCAGCAATTTTCTAGGAAAAACATTTCTGAGTAAAAATTTGCAACAAAAAAAAACTCAGAAATTTTAAGATTAATCTCAGAAATTTTCAAAAGTTGAAAATTTTTAACTTTGACATTTCCAAGTTTTTTTCTAGCAAATTTCTGACTTTTCAATCTCACAAACCTGCTAGTTTTTTTCTAGAAAATTTCTGAGACTAATCTCAAAATTTCTTGAGTTTTTTGGAAGAAATGTACTCCTTGTTTGGTTTTCTATCTCTGATGGCCCTAGTTCATCGTCGTATAAACCTATTCACACATCAGCCCCTCCAGGAATTTGTTTTCGCCTGCTGCCACTGCTCTGTGGACTGAGTGTTTCTACCACGGCGGTCTCCTGCCTTTAAATCGCTCCTATGGACAGCAGGTTGCGGCTGCAGAAACTTGCGGCACGTTTCATGATTCTTTTGATGTTCAGTTCAAGATATTAAATGAGTTGTTTCAGTCATTAGCGCTGTGATTGTTGGCTATGTTGCTACCAGCGTCAGCGTCTTTGTTTTGTTGGGATGTGTGATGTGGTTCCCGGCGTTTGTGTGTCTGAAAGGAGTTAACTAGCAACAAGTCAACCTTGGCCGAAGCTCCTGTGGTCATTAGTGGACCGGTGTGCATTGATCCAGCTGCAGTTGTTAGTGTGCTCAGACAGCTGGGGAAACTTCACTGCATATAAAAATTGGATGTAGCCACCTGGATTCTACCCACTTCTTTGTTTGCTGCTATTTTGAAGCTGTGAAGCTAAATTTTTGGGCCAACAAAAGTTGCCAAATTCTGTCTGGATTGTTGAGCAGAAAAACATAAAAATCATCCGTCACTGGGACCTGGATGTTTTATTTAGGTATTTTTAAGGAAGCATCAACAGAATCAGAGGGAGATTTTTTAAATCAGTCATGGCTTAATTAATTTCAGCACTAGAGGATGAATTGATAGCCAACTGACAGGCAGGGGAAGAGAGTTGTGCATTTTCCCACTGTTACTGTTTCCTATTTTATTTTTATTTCTTTTTAGTTTTATGTCAACTTATTAGCTCCTCCAGACTAGCGGCAGCAATAAGCAAACCCCTACTGGAACTGCTGAGTTCATCATATGAACTACTACTCAGACCAGTGAGTAGTAGTTGTGTTATTATTTTACTAAACCTTTAATTTAACCTGATCAAGAAAGGTAGCAGCACACAACATAATAGACAAGACAAGTAGAGAGAAATAATAGACAATATAAATAAATAAAATGTGAACAAATTGACAATAAGAACTTAAAAAACAGTGGCAGTTTAAGATTTGAAACACAGGCCTTGTTGACAGGATGTTTGTCGTACAAACGTTCCTAAATCTGCATAAGCGGCAAAATTGAGAGTCGTTGTTGTAATGATGTGCTGAAGGTGGAGTGTCAGAAAGAGCAGGAGCTTCTTAAAGTGACAGAGACCCAATTTAAAGGCTTTAGGTTACAAAGTCAAATTTCTTTTAAGTCACAATTGATATGGACATATTTTTATAACACCTAAAGTTGTGCTATAAAATGACACTATGTACTTGAATAATACATAAAACCGCCCCTTTAAATTCATACCAGTTAGGAGTTTAACTAGTCAGTTTAACAGCAATATTCTGTTTATTTACTGACAGAAACAAACTCGTTTGTCTTCAGAAGTGCTGCCGTTTGGCAGCTCATGTCAGTGTGGCGTTTTTTTCTCAGCGTTTAGGATAAAATCAGCAGCTGAGCTTCTCTACGTTTCCTTTTTATCCGTCTGCGGCCCTGGGAGTTGGCTCTGCTGCCAGCTTGTGCTTCTGATTAGCATGTTCTCAGCTGTATTGACTGATGGTGAGACTCTCGGCTGGCTCCCCTCGAAAGGTGTAATAAACAGAACCTGGGAAGCTGCGGAGCATCTGCATTAACACCTTGCCGTGGCCGTCTCCAAGGGCCTGGGAACCGAGGACAGTGCCTTCCCTTCACACCTCGTTACTCCTATTCCCTCCCGTGACCTTTCCCTGCAGGCAAACACGCACCCCATGAGACGGCAAACCAATCAGTACCCCCTTCCATCCAGCCCAACCTCTCCTAACCCTTCCTCTTTGTCTCGTTCCCTTTTCCCTGGGCCCAGATGCACCTCCGCCGCAACTGTCATCGACTCTGTTTCTGAGTGGTATCGTTGTCATGGGCCCCATCATTGTCCTCCACTCTATCAGTCAGCGCTGTTTACATTCTGGTGATTTTTGCCTTGAATCGCTCTTGCGGAAATGTGACCTTGACGGGAATGCGTGCATCTTTTAAACCCGAAGAGGAAGGAGAAGGCTCTTTGAAAGTCTTGTCTTTCATGCCACGAGACAGGAGGCTGTCTGAACTTTTTATTTTTTTTATTTTTTTGACCAGTCGTTGCAAAGATCAGGATGGGCTCAAATGCATCAAGCCTCGGCGAGTGCAAGTCGCGGTTCTCCAGGTGAAAGGAAAGCAGGCCCTCTGGCAAGGTTGCGTGGTTTGTCTTTGATGCTCTTGGTTTGACACATGGAGCTCACCTTGACTGGGTCATTTATTCAGACACACACTGAAGTCACCAGGCGCTGGGAGGCCGAGGGCCGGACACTTTCAGCCTTCATGGAGCAACGGCGCCGGAAAACAGCTGCACTTCAATCAGTCCTCGCTTTGATAAACGTTTCTGAAAAGAATTACAACTTAAGATGGAGATTTTTGAAGCTAAATGGAAACCAATAACTATAATGGATTCCTGACACCTCTATTTACTCTAATCTCAGTGTATTATTAGCCTGGCGGGCCACCAGGCTATTATTGTTTAAAACAGTAATACTGGTTGTTTTATCAACTTTTGAAATGTGACTGTTACTTCCAATCAAAAAGAAACATCTTGGTTGAATAATTATCATTTTAAACCAAACTCTACCAGGGTTATGAATAGTTTTGGTTTATTTAGACTGCAGAATAGAAACTAGATGTTTAACTGACTGATCGTGCAGAGGAAAAGCTTAAGGGTTGGTTGACGTATAGATTTGTAAGTTTGCTGATTTATTGCCTTTTCCAGCTTTTTCTTAGAAATGCTTCAGCAAAGTTTCATCTGGAAGTTTGAAAAATTGTCAGCAACTTAAAATAAGAAAGGTCACATTGGAAAATGGTGATTTCAGTAGTTGGATGTTGATTACAAAGGCCTTAGGACATCCTTGACAAGTCCATGTGGAAATTATTTATCAAACTTACATGAAGTCCTAATTTTTTTACTTTTTTTTGTAATTTAAAAAAGAATTAAATCATAATTGCCTTTAAAAGGTTTTAAAAAGTCTTAAACTTGATTTACAGACACTTGGAAACACCCTGTTTAACTTTTCAAACTTTAATTAGGTCACTTTCTTTTCTCTCAAAGCTAATCCAAATTGTAGAAAATCCTTTTAAGTTGGTCTCTGTGAAAGTCGAGTGAGGAGTGCTTTAACTGGGCCGGATGGCGCTGGCTGCATGTCGGAGCATTTATGCTTCTGCAGATTATGTCTGCAGCTCAGACCCGGAACGTCCCAGTCGGATGTTAAAGTGACACGGCGTTAAAGCGCTGCATGTTTTCGCATTTACTGGTGTGGCTTTAAAAACGAGAAAACAGCTGCAGGCAGGTTGCAGGTTGTCGTGTCGAGAAAACCTGTTGCAATTACAGCTTGTTACATAATTCAGCCAAGCAGACCAGTCAGCACAGCCGCCTGACATGCCAGGATGACGTTCGGTTGTAAGTAGAGTAGCCAAAAATTATACACAAGTAGCACTACTTCAACTTATTTTTACTGAAGTAAAAGTAAAAAGTAGCTGGCCAAGAGTAAGAAAGAAATAAGGCGACTCAAGTACTAACTGTACACAACATCAGTTATTTGATATTCAAAAATTAAATCATTAAACGGGTCAAAATGAAGGTATTTTAAAGACCAATATGAAAATAATTCATATAAATAACTAATTTTAGTTTATCTGTGAAACTGCAGGTGAGTTTCAGGTTAAAACAAGCTGTGAAGTTTTTAGAGCATCCAGACATTCTAGAGCGAGAAAACTAAAGCTTAGTAAAATACTCCTAAGAGTACACTGCTGAAACACAGAGTCCTAGCAAGTATTTTGATCTAATTTCTAGCACAAATAGTAAAATTAAAATAACTTAAAATAAGGTAAAACTTACTTAAAAGTAACTTTTCAGCAAGACACGAGTTTGGTTAGTAAACAATACCTTTAATATAGATCTAAAAATAAATACTAGTTCTACTAACAGATTATTTTACTTATACAGGATATTTTATGAAATCAATTTTATTAAATCAATCTGCCAGTGGAATTAGTACTTTTGTTTTTAATCAATATTAAGAATTGTTTGAAAATAAGCTCCTATTTCTGGGTGAAAAGTTATTTTTTTCTGATTTCAAGTGATATTGGCACTAGAAATTATACCAAAATACTCAGATTTTACGTTTGCAGTTTTTCCGAAAAGTTACTCAAGTAACTGTAAGTAGTTACTGCCCAAATCTGCGTATTTCATATTCCATCGCTGGGTAAACCGTCGTTGTGGCTCTGGAGCGCAGATTTGACTTTAAACCTTCTGCTTTTTGAATAAACCGTCCCAGCCTGACCTCGGACATCTGCAAGTCTAACGCTGTAGATGAGTTGCAAACTGTAGTGTGGCAAGTCAGAGCACAGAAAAACCCTGTTAATTGGTCCAGTCTGCTGGCCCCTGTCAGACGAGGCCTTTCATGGCCTTTTCATGGCTTTCTCCTGGGAAAACCGAGGAGGCTGCCTGTAATGAGGCACACTACCTGGTTGCAAGAAGGGAAGAGAGAGGGGGGATCAGGAGGGTCGCTTGTGGGCAATTAGAGAGAAATAATGAGAGCTTTCTCTTTCTCTCTGTCTCTGTTTCTCCCCCCCTTCACCCTTCGTCTCATCCCTCCTGTGAGAACGGTGGCTCATCAGGTAACTTTTTAGGGGAGCGTCCCGTGAGAGGCGCCTCAAAGCCCAAACCAGCACTGCAAGAGGAGCAGCAGAGCGTTGTAGAGCTGCAGGAAACGTTTGTTTGCTTCATGTGTGCCAAATCCGGCCCGCCAAAGCTTCTGATGTGGCCCTCAGAACCTGTTAGCCGTAAAGATAACAGCTCAGATATTACTGTATCAAATAAATCAAAGCCAAATTATGATTGACAAGTACCCCCAGGTTTTCAAGCCAAATTAACAGATCACATTTTTTTGCATCAGTGCATCGTAGTGAATGTGTTGGACATTTTCTGCTAAAACATTGGCTTTAAGTGATGCTAACTCCCACCTGCAGGTGGCAGTGTTTCTTCAACTGCTGCCTCGGCCTTCCTTCATGTCAGGTTATAGTCCATGATTGACAACAAAAAGATTCAGTTACAAAAAGTCACTTTTAATGTCATTTAAAGCAGACATATTTCTAAATTAGCTCCAGGAAATCAGTGATTATAATTGCAAGAAATCACAAAAACAAACGTGAAATCCTGCAGAGACTGGTCAACGTGAAGAGATCTTCTGTATTAATAATATGAATAAGTATCGAAGGCAGAGACCAATATTTGTAAATGGGAAAGTTTTGAGCCACACTTGATGAAAATGAGTTTGACACCACTGCACTGCAAAAACATAAAATCTTAGCAGGTATTTTTGTCTGGTTTCTAATACACATAAATTAATCCCTTTGAAATAAAATAAATTTAAAAATACTTTATTTATCCCAAAGGGAAATTAAATGTTTGTAACTCATATTTACTCAGATTCTTCAGAGTTATTATAGATCATGATGGCTGTTGGCAGGAAAGATCTCATGTAGCAGTCTGTATTACAGTGAATTTGAAGAAGCCTCTGACTGAAGACACTCTGTTTTGTCTCATGCAAAGAATGATCAGGGTTGTTCAGATTTTTTGTACTTATGAAGGATCCTTCTTTGGATCGTCATCTCCAAAGAACTTAGGACTTTTTAGCAAGATGCAGGAACTTTTTCTAAGTGAATAATTTATTTAATATTGTTGAAAAGTCCAAGTTCCACTGGCAGATTATTCCACTTAAAACATGGAAAAATGTTTTGCTATAAGTGAAATAATCTGCCAGTGGAACCAGTACTTTTATTGACTCAGAATAAACTGAAAAGTTACTTGTAATTTAGTTTTGTCTTATTTTGAATCTGCTAATATATTTGGAGTAGAAACCAGACCAAACTACTTGGTAAGTTTTGTGTTTTTGCAGTGTTGCAGATGGGTAGAGCTGATGCTATAGATCAGCCTGCAGGTTATTACACAGAGCCCAGATGAGATGCTGCGGTTTACTTTGTATACAGTTCATTATAGTAAACTAGTTTGTGCAGCACTCATGAGGTTTTCCTTCTTTTCTGCAGCCCTTCCTTCGCCTGCTGCTCCTGTCTGGAGAGCGATTTTCCCTCCTCTGACAGAGATTGATGTGCTGCCTTTCCCCGGCTGTAATAGCACTCAGCCTCCACTGCACTTAATATCCAAATGGCACCAAATCAAAACCCCAGCCTGCCTGCCAGCCAGCTGCTGGAAACACCTCAGCAAAGTGTGGCGCCTTATTTACATGCACAAAGTCAACTCATTTGAGAAGGGCTTGAGAGGTGATCAATAATTTACATGCACATAAGTGGCTGATATGTGTGAAATGGTCTGCTTGGCTTTAAGAATAATGGAGAGGAATTAGAATTGAATTGCAGATTGTTGGTTATTAGATGAAAAGATCCATGCAAATCGATTAAAACCAAATTGAAATGCTGCTGTGGGTTTTTCTGTGATGATGTTGAGGAACATCAGAGTTCATCCACAGTCTGGAGTCACATTAAACATCTGAGGCAGAGAAGAAGAGACGGAAACCTGGTAACGGACCGGGAGAACGTCCTATTCCCTTAAAGAGACAGCTGCTCATCCAGCTGCTCATCCATCCAGCTGCTCATCCATCCAGCTGATCATCCATTCAGCTGCTCATCCATCCAGCTGCTCATCCATCCAGCTGTTCATCCATCCAGCTGATCATTCAGCTGTTCATTCATCCAGCTGTTCATCCATTCAGCTGCTCATCCATCCAGCTGTTCATCCATCCAGCTGTCCATCCAGCTGCTCATCCATCCAGCTGCTCATCCATCTGATCATCCATCCAGCTGATCATTCAGCTGCTCATCCATCCAGCTGTTCATCCATCCAGCTGTCCATCCAGCTGCTCATCCATCCAGCTGCTCATCCATCTGATCATCCATCCAGCTGATCATTCAGCTGTTCATCCATCCAGCTGTTCATCCATCCAGCTGTCCATCCAGCTGCTCATCCATCCAGCTGCTCATCCATCTGATCATCCATCCAGCTGATCATTCAGCTGCTCATCCATCCAGCTGATCGTTCAGCTGTTCATTCATCCAGCTGTTCATTCATCCAGCTGTTCATCCATCCAGCTGTTCATCCATCCAGCTGATCATCCATTCAGCTGCTCATCCATCCAGCTGTCCATCCAGCTGCTCATCCATCCAGCTGCTCATCCATCTGATCATCCATCCAGCTGATCATTCAGCTGTTCATCCATCCAGCTGTTCATCCAGCTGCTCATCCATCTGATCATCCATTCAGCTGTTCATCCATCCAGCTGATCATCCAGCTGCTCATCCATCCAGCTGTTCATCCATCCAGCTGTTCATCCATCTGATCATCCATCCAGCTGTTCATCCATCCAGCTGTTCATCCATCCAGCTGATCATCCATCCAGCTGATCATCCATCCATCCATCCATCCATCCATCCATCCATCCATCCATATCCATCCATCCATCCATCCATCCATCCATCCATCCATCCATCCATCCATCCATCCATCCATCCATCCATCCATCCATCCATCCATCTTGTTTTTTCAATCTCCATGTCTCAATCTTTTAATATCTGCAGTAAAACTATTTTTTTCCCACACTTAAATGTATCAGAGGTTTTATTGTTTTTATAGTTTAAAACTCTGGTTTAAATGAAAGTCTAGACTACTATTCAGGATGTAACAGTATTAGATCTGAGCATAAACAACAAGCTGCAGCTCTGTAATATATTGATGAAATTCTGTCGTTTTCTAAATTTATGAGGAAGAAGAGGCTGAACATCTTATTCTGTCTTGTGTTCATCATTTCACCCAGCTGTGAGATCCACAGGATAAATCCTCTGAGATCCTCCCACTTCCTTCCACTCTAATGATTATCACCAATCTTTACCTGTTTTTAAATGTGGCTTCGCTCCAGCAGAGGCTGAAAAATCGTCTCTGCTGCCCTTTCAGCGGACCGAGCCCTGTGAAGGAGCCGGCGCTGGCTGCGCTTGGCGCTCGGCTTCGTTTTGAAGTCGTATGACACCAATGATGGCGTGACAGATTTGGGTTAGGATGCAGACCTTGTTTTGATCTCACTGTTTCTGCCTTGGAGAAAGGGACACAAACGCTGCGGCGGCGGTGGAAATCCCTGGCTGCTGAACGCTCCGGCTGTGCACACGCAGTGGCAGGATGTGTAAAAAATGGATGTGAGGATTGTGAGATGGCCCAGGGAGTCTGTTACGCTGAGAGGAAATGTAAAGTGCTATAGTCATGGATGTAATGTAGAATGATTGTCTGTCTCCCCTGTTTATTTGCCGGTGTGAGGGCTGTAATGGAGACAAATGCTTGTCTGAGTCTGTGAACCCGGCGCTCCTCCACCGATCTGCCTGCTGTTGCCGGCTGCTTCCAGAGGCATGTGAAGGCAGGTGAAAGGTCCTCAGGTGACTAACCTGGGTTTTATGCCTTAATGACTCCTTGTTATTCTCAACCCTATTTCCCAATTGCCTGGAGCAATTCCCCCCCTGTGTCCATTAGATTGAGGGAGCACCGATCAATACGTGATGCAATTTCCCTGGAGAATGAACAAAGCTCCTTTAGGGTGGCTGCATGCTGTCTTTCTCTCACAAACGCTTTCTCCTGCTCCTTATTCTGCAACACCTAGCCGAGGTTAACTCAGCCAGGTGTTGCGAAGACAAAAAGATTCAGCCGCTGGCATTTATCTAAGTGAGGTAAAAATGACCAGCAACAGGAAGCGCATTCACATCGGCAGCTGCAGCAGAAGCCTGTCGCCCGGTTCCTCCGTACGCCGATGAGGAATGAGTCATCACGGGTCCTACAACCACCGCCTGCGAGGCTGGCACTCCGTTTGCCAGCAGCATCATCTGCCTCGCAGGAGACGCTGCCCAGCTATTATCTTTGAACAATGAGGCACGCTTTGCAAGTATTCGATTTCACTAAAGGTCAACATCATTTTGTCACCAGAGTAAAGTGTTGTTTTCGTAATGAATATGCCCCAGATTATTCAGACATAACATAACCTGTGCAGTGAGCAAAGCACGCTAGAATGCACTGGCATTTATTTCCTAATGGAGTCTAAAAAAAAACAACTTCCTGGTTTTTTTCAGTGCAGCATCGTCTCTCAGGGATAGAGACAGTTTATCTGCAGTCAGGCCTCACTAAAAACAATAAATCAATCATGATGAATTAAGATGAGCTCAATAATTTCCAGTTGGACAACAATCGTTAAAGAGATGCTCCCTGTCAATATTGCTGAAAAGCAGCCATTTTGAAAGATGCTGCAGACATTTGACACCCAGTAGGATTTAATTAGTTTTTCCTGTCTAAGCTCAATGGTTTATATTTTTAAATGCAATTTTACTTCCATTTTAATAACTGTTGTTTTTTAATTTAATTAATTTTTTTATTTTGGAGATTTGACTTGAAAATGGTCTGAACATGATAGTATTATTGTTTATTGCAACCATTTTTGGGACGATTTATCATCCAGCAAAATGTATCGTGACAGGTCTATCTGTAAGGATTGAGCTAAATTTGAATAATATTTGCGGTAAAGGATCTATGTGAAATAATTATAGTGTCTAACTATTCAGTATATCGTAGTTTACACAGGAAACGTTGATTTAGTTTAGTCATTTACTTAAAGATGCATGGATAGGCCTGTCACAGTAACATATTTTGCTAGACGATAAATTGTCCGAGTAATTATTGCAATAAGTGATACTATTGTCATTTCCAGACCTATTTCAGGTAATAAAATTACAATAATAGCGGCATATTAATGCAAGTATACCTAATCAAATATAAAAAAATCTTACATTTCTGAAGAATGTTTAACACTGGAACTGAAAAAGACTTTAGTCTCCAGAATAACAAACATAATAATTAAAACGGATTATGAAGTTTCTGGAACCAAAATTGGATTTCAAAAAATATTCATCATTCAGCTTTGGCACAGAAAACAGGCAGCAGGGTAAACTAACTGCTCCGTACTGGGTAGCAAATATTTGCAGCATTTTTTAAAACGACGGCTTTTCAACGGTATTAAGAGGATCTCCTTGTTGTTCACATGGAAATTAATTTATCATTGATTTATTGTTATTGTGAACGGTGTAGATTCAGCAGAGTGAATGGACAGGTTTGGGCCCGGGCAGCCTCACCTGGACCCGACCTGTGGTTCTGACTGAAACGTCATCAGAACAAGTTGGATTAAATTTGATGTCCAGTTAAAACAGTGAACAGGAGCAAAGACGTGTTTTAAATTAATTATTAATGAAACAGCTAAAATGTCCCAGACTTGCAAATTCTGATTAGATTTTAAAATGTGTCTATTGTCCATTTCAGCTGTTAGTGTGACGATCATTAGATCATTTAATAAACAACTAAATCATTTTTGTTTTCTCAATCTTCACTGTTAATCTGAGCTCTCAGATAAAGCATGAGAACAAAAATGGTTGCATGTCCCTGGACTGTTTCTGGCCTGTGTTTCCATGCCAACATTATTTTTATTCTGATTTTGAATACTGCAGTCAGAAAACTTCCTTTTGACCATGATAACGTTTTTATAATAAATTGGAAAATGGAAAGTCACAGCTGGCATTGCTAATCTGCAAGTCTTGGACCTCTAAATTTCCAAATCTCCAAATTTGTCATTCTTTCAATAAAACAAGCCAGGAAAAAAATATATATAAAAATATATTTCAAGGCCTGAAAAGCCATAAGATATGCAGGTTTCAGTGCTCAGACAAGTATGAAGAACTTGCAGCGCCAAGAAGCCATGTAGCCTTTATACCGGAGCATGTATGCTGTCAAGTGAAAGCATGCAAAGTAGGCCCCAAGTCCCCGTGGCACCCCGCGATACTGATACCAGTCAGTGACATGGAGCGCTCCTCTGGTCCTGCGAATCTTACAAGTGACAGAAATACACCTTGGTGTGGAACAGTGGTCATTGTTTCTGTGCAGAATACCCTCACCCACCCACAGAGCTCAGCTGCGCTGAAACCATTAACTCCAATAATTAGAAAATGCCTGAAGTAGGTGATGCTGAACGCTGACCCCTCCCCCACTGGTGTTTTACACAAGCATCCTCTGCAGACATTCGAGAAGCCTCCATGTTCTTCCATATCTTAACTCTTTTTTTTGTTGAAAATATTTAGAGGATGACCATTTTTCAAATGGACATGCAGAAAAATATTTTGTTTACTCAGCGTTGAGCTATTCAACCCTCTCAGCTAATTTAGTTGATCTTTGACTAAAATTTGGACCTGAATTCACAGCCCAAACATGGAGCGGTTTATGTTTATCGGTTTTAATGAGACGAAGTCTGTTGCAAGATGCTGTCACTTGTTAGTTAGTCATCATGCTAATTGCTTCATCACACAGTATTTGAAATCTGGAAATTTCCAATCAAGTTGGTCCTGGAAGTGTACATACTCATCATGGGAATTAATTTTATTTTCGTTTGGGACTTTTTACTGATTTATATTTCTCTTTCCAGGGTGGAATAATTATAGAAGCTGGAATTGAATGAACAAGTCTGAATTTGTTTCAGACTTCATTGTCTTGTTGGTTGGCTTCTCTGCATCAGCCAAGCTTTAAGCATAGTGAACATTGGGTTTAAGTTCAAAATTTGAGAAACAATCTACTCATTGGTTTTGTTGCCAAACATAAACCTCCAGCGAAGCTTCCACTGCCTTTTGGCACTGTTAGACCTCCGTATGTTGCCTTCCTGGTCACTCAGCATAAATCTTTGTCTTAATATGCTCTGGAAACCTCATATTGATCTTCTCAATTCAACCCCAAATCAGCTTTCTGATGAAACACTCAACTGTAAAACAGTTTTAGTTATGATGAATTTGTTTTTTCTTGCATCTGCTCTGTGTTGCCACCGGCAACAAAACAGCTCATTTCCTTTACTGAAGGAAAGGAAAGGAGCATTTGTTACAGTAAAATGTTTTACTTATTTAAAAAAGGACTGTTTGCATTTTTTAACATATTTATAATATTTCACAAAAACTGCTTTAGTGGTTGAATATGAAATCTCCAGAATACCAGGTTTTAAAATGGGTTAATTGTCAGAATGATTGATTACTAAAATAATCGTTAGTTGCAGCCCTATTTTATTTAACCAAAGGAAAACACATAAAGTAAAAAAGTTAGAGTGGGAAGTGGAGACAACTGCACAAATAACTGTAGCTGTGTTTCCATTGATCATATAATTGCACAAATTGGAATTACAAAAATAGATTTGGTTCATGGAAACATGTCAATTTTGAGAAAACTCATGTTTTTTTAGTTTTTGCAGTAGGATGAGGTGGTATTTTGTAAAACTGTAATTGAAACCATGTCTTCACATCATGAGTCATGTGATGTTACTACTGCCAGAAAAGACAAAGAAGACAACAGGAAGTAAGTAGTTGGACAAAGACAGCGCAGCATGTTTTCTAATCACTTATCAGTGTAAACAAATGTATTCACCTTTGATTTTAATTGTTTCTTACTTAATGGAAACACTGCAATTGTGAAGTTGTGTTTTTTTTTTTACATTAGCAGAATATTGACAAAGTTTCACGCGCTTTTGTAATGGAAACGCAGCTACTGATATGACATTCATGGCACAAACACATCAAAATTAAGATACAGGTGCCTATTTCCTGCGTGAAGCAGCATGATTTCATGCAGAAAAATCTCCTACTGCTGAACTGAAGGCTGTTTAATGTTGCCACAGGGAGACTCAGTCAGCTGAAAAATTCTCATCGGTTCAAAGTTCTGATAATGTTGATGGGACAAGTGTTTGCACTGCAAACTAAAGCTTTTAGTGCAGCAACAATTAGTTAAATATTTCATTCATCCAGTTTGTTTTGTTGCTCCTGTTGTACTGAGATAGTTCAAAGCTCATCTCTAATTGTGTGAGAAAAATATTTTAGTTCATAATTTTCTGCTTACAAGACAGTGGATCTCTGTCTCACCTGACAAGGGTCACTGATTTACTCCAGGCAGGTTTAGCAGCAAGTCGCCTTCAGCCATGAGAGATGTGCTTGGTGCACTGGGTGATCAGAAAGTCTGAAATTGGCCCAGAGAGAGCACTGCTGTCAGGAAAAAAGAGCACAAGCAGAAGAGAAGAAATGGAAAATGCCATCCCCTGCTGGGTGAATGAATGCACAAGTTTCCCTGTGAACCTTTGGCCATGCACCTTGAAGCACAGCATCAGCAAAAAGCTTTCTTAAAGGAACGGCTTTCTTCATTTCAAAATACACAGAATGTGGGTGAAGCTTGAAAATGAAGCACAAACAAACCAAAAATTCTGTTTTACAGCAGAGAATTTACTACTTTGTTTTGGGAAAATATGCTCATTATCCATTTTATTAGGTACATCTGTTGTTCTTTAATCACCACCAAGTCGCACAGAAGGCTGACTCAGAAAAGCACATCACCATACTGGACAATAACAGAAATATGCTGTCTCATCTGATGAGTCTCAAGTTCAGCTGCAACTTTCAGAGGTTCTGCTCAGGACAGAAAAATCACCTTTATGCACCGATTTCAAAGTCATTAAACTCAGATTGGCACATTTTGGATATTTTTCAATAAATAAAAACTGTCAAAATTTTATTTATGTTTAGAATAAGACGCACATTTGCTTAAAAGGACAATATTATGTATTTTCCACAGTCAAGGAACTGTTACCTTCAGGGTACATGTTAAACATGACTTAATTTAAAAAAATTGACTTCACAGTTTGACACATTGAAGTTGGGCCTCTGTCTCTTTAAGAAGCTCCTTCTCTTTCTGACACTGCGTCCTCAGCATGTCAGTGCTCCTTTATTTTATTGTTTGTAACCTTTCTTAAGAGGTGTTGGCTAATTGTTGCTGCTGCTAGTCTGGAGGAGCTGAGTGAGGCAGAAGCTTGGCTAGAGACTGCAGCTCCCAGGAGAAACTTTGTGGAAATGGGCACCGCTTGGTGAGAGCAAGCGTTGCACGCACTCCCAAATGGTTGCCACCAGATATTCAAGGGTTCCTCAAACATGGATGAAGGAATCGAAGCAAAACTCCAGGTAAGTTTCTAATGAGGGAATAGCAGTACAACATGGTATAAAACTCAAAAAGTAAAATTTTCTTAACTTATTTTCTGTTTGGTACGCATTCAGCGCCAGAAACGCCTGTATCGGAATGTCTCCAATTCCATGAGAGCACGGACCCATCATGCCTTATATCAACCGTTCAAACCACTACTGGTAATGTAATGGTGTGGGATATTTTCTTGGCATACTTTAGGCTCCTAGCTAGTTATTTAAACACCCGCAGCCTACCTGAGTGCTGCTGTTAACCAGGTCATCCCCGATTTCTTGAAGACGGCAATGAGTTTGTTGATCTCCATTGACCTCCACAGTCACCAGAGCACCTAAGGGATGGGTGGAACCATACATCATTGATATTAAGCTTAAAAATATAAGGCAACTGTGTGAGGATATCATGTCGATACAGACCAAAGCCTCCCATGAGTGCTTCTGGCAGCTTTTTGAATGACTTTGTTGTCACAAAGAATTAAGGCTGTTCTAAAGGCAAGTAGGGGGTCCAACCGGATGCTGGCGGTATCTAGAGCTCTGTCACCCATCCACATTGATTTGAAAGGCTGCCGGTGCTTCTCTCCTTGTCTGAAGTTAAAACAGTGTTATCTTTCACCGGCCCTGCATTTGTCCCTGTGACTGTTTGACGACCGTGGCGTGGCTGCTGAATGGCACCATTTAAGAGATGAAAGAGCAGTCGTGCAAATGTTGTAAAACAGCCCAAAAGAAAAAGCGAGGTGAAAGAGCGGGGCAGAAGCAACAAAAGGAAGAAGTCACAAAGACATGTGGGCAGCGTTAAATAATTTACTCCCCGTTAAGATCCTCTTTAATTAGCTCTTGTTCTTTGTGTCGGTGCAGGTCTGAACTGTTCAGGGCAGGAAGGCATCATATGCTCGCCTGCTGCGCGATCACAGCGGGGTGCAAGTAGAGGACATAGGGACGCGTCCTGTTGGCTTATTGCTAACAACACCAGCAGGCCACTGCTGCAGACCTCCCTGACTTCTAAAGGCCCGCTAACTCGCTGCTATCACACTTTCCATGGCTTGACCCTGTTTACTGCCCTGTAAACATGTTTTATAATATATTTGTATGCGAGTACGGCTGGCTGTTTGGTCAGACCAAGAACTGCCTCTCTGCCCCTCAACGAGGATTAGGGCACCATCTTTAGAACTTTCTGGAAATGATAGCAGGGGAGCGCTGCCTCAGTATTTTGTTGCCCAAGGCTAGTTAAGAGGAACTGCAAGCTGCCAAAGGATCCAATTTCAGACCATTTCGCTCCCTAAAAAATTTGTCTGAAGTGGAAAATCACACCTGATGGCCCACTAGCATGGCTTTTAAGCCACTAGATGGTAGTATGGGAGTCTTTGTACAATCAATTTTCTGAAGTAAAGAAAAGGTACTTTTGATAAAATAAAAGGAGAGGTTGGACAAAAGTTCAGATGGCCATCACTTCTCTTTGGTATGATCCGTCTTTTTTTACGTCATGGATCATTTCCTTAGCAGTACGCTCAATGAAAGATGGGACTCTACCAATGGAGGACGCTGAATTCATGACGTGCAGCCAGTGTCGAGGTACACACTTTGATTTGTGACATGCAGGGAGACGGGAGGAGAGAAAGAGAAGAGGAAGAGGAAGCATGTGGAACAGAAACGCAGTGTCCCGCTGTGGTAATTTGCCTTGGGTCTTATAGAGCTTACTTTCGCTGCTGGGAGAGTCATACGCAGGCTGATATGGGAAAAGGAGAAGATGTGGGAACAGCGTGAGGAGCCAGCAGAGTGTTTTGGCTTTTACTTATAGCTTCAGAGGAAATAAAGAGTGAGATGTAGGGAAGGCTGGGAGTGGAGTAGGGTTTAACTGCACGTAATACTCAAACAAAAGGTAAGGCGTGTGCGCTGGCTCCGGAGCACACATCACTGCGTGAACGTGGAAAAGCTGAGGTCAGTTTTTATGGGTGTGCAGCAGTTTTGTGCACACATAAGCGCCTGTGACACCTTTGGCAGTGCCAAGAGCCCACACATCAGCCGGCTTTGACAGCATGCCTGGCACATGCCTGAGGGGCTGGGAAACTTCCCTTCTATAATTGCATCCCATGTCAACCTGTGACAAGTCAGGCTCAACCAGCAAGGGAGCTCACTAATCACCGGCCAGACCTCCTCCATATCTTTTACCTCCCTCCCAACGCTCAGCCCTCAATTCTTACCCGTCCACACTTTCACACAAAAGGAACACACTCCCAATCAAGTGATCTGTTGTTTGCATCTGTTGGGGTAGCACCCCTGAGCAAGCCATTACATCCTCCTCTCAGCACCTGATGCCATCAGCATGACTCTGCAGTCAAAGCAGCTCTGTCTCATTAGTCCTGTTCTTAAGGAGTGTCTGTTAATGAAGCAATTTCCCAAGTATACCATCTGTTAGTCTCACCGGCGCTCTGTCGCTGACACATTTTACTCATTTAATGTTAATTACAGCAAATTTGTTAAAGTTAGTGGGGGGATGAAATAATTTTCTCTCCACTCTTCAAGGCTCAGTAGCTGGGGATTCATGAGCTCCTTCACACCTCCCAGGAAGAACCAGTGAGACCGACAGATCCACGGTTCTCCATCTGTGGTATTTAGGCTGCTTTTAATGGTTCTCACAAGATATTCTGGTTCTAAATCACTGGTAACGATAAATGTATAATTCTTATATTTTACCTTTAATTATACACGTAAATCCAACTGAGACAGATGGCAAAGTTTTCAAAAGAAACAATTTAACTGTATTGTTAAATCAGACAATGTGTTAGACAAATTATCTGAGAATATGAAATAAAACCAGGAGGCAGCAGTTGTCTGTGTTGTCATTAATAGGGTGTTGCTTTGTTTAACGCACACAGAGCTGTATAACAGTATCTCCTAACCTACAGATTTAATGTTTGGCTGTTTTTTGTCAGACTTGCATGTTTCAGATCATCAAACTGATGTTAATACAGAGATATGGATATTAAAACTACAGGTGGGCATCGCTACATGTGAAGTTAGTTCTGCTAACGCTAAATTACTACAACTGTACAGATGTTAACTGAAGCTAATGCTAAAGCATTAACCTATATATATTATATATGCCTTTGAAAGAGTCCAATCTAACCCTTAATTTGTTTGGACTGGCCTTGTTTGTGCATGGTTGTGTGTCCTTTGTGTCTCTGTGTTAACGTGTGACAAACTGGCGATCTGTTCAGGTTGTACCAACCACTCACCTCTGACTGGCACAGGTAGGAACCTCCTTCCTGTATGGATTACGCAGAATGCAAAATGATTGGATGCTACTGTAAAAACAGACGTTTATTTGAAGGCTTTTTACACACCTTTGCCAGGTATCAGTCACCACAGGCAGTTTCAACAATGTGACTTTGGACCAAGAGGAGATTGGTTGAATTGCAGGTAAAGGTGTGTTGGTGAAAGTCTGCATAGTCAGAAGTCCTCTTGATCTTTGGCGTAAGATATCAGCATGTGTGTGTGTGTATGTGTGTGTGAGACCACATCTTTGATCTGTGGTGAATGATGTGTGTGAGTAAGTGAGAAAGCGAGCGACACGGTGCGGCTGCCTCCTACCTCCTACAGATTGAGGTGAGAGCAGCCAGGTGGGGCTCGGTCGTGTCTGTGCGCCACAGTAACTGGATGTGATGGCTGGCCTCTGGGGATCTCTGCCTTAGAAGTGCTAAACGAGCGAAGCAGAGCAATCACACTGTTCCTGGATGTGTGTGTGTGTGTGTGTGTGTGTGTGTCGCGAGCCCACACCCTCCTTTATATGATAGTGAGTTGGCTTTCCTGTCGACTCCGAGTGGGTGTGCGTGTCTCCAGTAAAGGACGCTGCATTTATCTGGGGTCTAAATATAATCACTATGATAAGATAAGATGAAAAAGCTGAAAATGTTTTTAAATGTTGCCAGGTAACAAGCCCTTTACATAACAAATCCCCAGCATGGCCGCAGGTCACTGCGGTGATTCTAAATGTTGCAGACAGTCCACATGTGGCAGCTTGACTCCAGTTAGAAAGGTGGTAACAAGACACAGGTTCCAGTCTAAACATTGCAACCTCAAGCTTCTTCAACCTCCTCCACTCACCTTGCCTCAATGTGATTGTTAGCCTGAAGCCCCAGAAAGGGCAAACTACCCCCGTACCCTTCATTAACCACATGGAATTGACATAATTCAATTAACGAGCAAAAAAATTCCCTCCCCAAGAGAGGAGAAAGTGTTTGTGTACATTTCTGCCTTTTGCACACCAGCTGTGACTCTCCGCGTCCTCATGCACGCACTTGGATTACACGTGCAACCTGCTAAATGAGCTCTCATGCCTACGAGAGCAAAACAAACGAGTGTGTGTCACAGGTTGCGTTCTTGCCGCGGGCAAACCGAGGCCCCGGAGGTGACACTACTGAGGCCTCTGTTTGCACCGGAGCGCCGCGTACCCCCGCCCTCCCGCCCGCCGCATCGCGTGCCGCCCAAGCCGAGGTGAATGCCAAGAAGTCTCCGAGCCACTCCATCAAGCAGCGGCCCCCTCCCACCCCACGGGAACAGCAGCCAATGAATTACAGATTAGATCATTGTTACAGGATCATAACAGTGATCTAATTGCCAATTTCTCTTTTTAATTGAATTTGGTGGAGTGAAGAGGACGGAGATGGGATTCATGGGACACTGTGTGGAGCCGATTGGAGCCGGTCTGCTGTTGACCGGGCGCAACACTTAATGAGGGGAAAAAATCCCGCCGCTTGACATTCGGCTGCAAACTGGGCGTCAACTGCAGAAATGTCAGGCTTAATATCCTTGACAGTGGCTCTTGTTTGGACTGCATCTTGTTTTTGAGGTATTTTGGGTGTGGAATCAGTCAGATTCTGTCCACAGTGTCATGAATCCCAGTTATATTCTGGATTCATTCTGAACGTTCTGATCTCTGCAGATGCCCTGAGTGTTTTTTCCTTTCTCCAACCATTTTTTGGTGCCCTGTGAAACTTTAACCTGCTGCTCTCTGACCCGGGCAGAGCTAATTGGAGTTTGTCTCGGTCTCCATGCCTTCGCCCGGCCTTCCTCAATCCTCCCTTCTTGAAATGCCGTTTCCAGGCTACCCTGCCAGCTACCTTTTTCAAGGTATACCAAAGGTTTTAAAAGTCACAGTGTCAAAATAGCCAAAAATATGTTCAGAAGCTACATTTTTATTAGCTGTGTTAAGCTGAGTAAAAAAGTAGTGATACTTTCCTCATGAAACCCAACACAATGGATTGCTGCTTGGGGTTTAATGTGGAAAATCATCAAAGGAGGTAAATACTACTCTGCAAAAGCACTAAATCTTACCAAGTATTTTTGTCTAATTTCTAGTTCACATATCTTAGTACACTTAAAATAAGACAAACCTATTATGCAAGTAATGTTTCAGCAGGAACAGGAGCTGGATTCAGGTCAATAACTCCTTCAGTACTAGTGACAGATTATTTCACTTTTAACGAGACATTTTATGAATTAAATAATCAGCTGGTTGAACTAGTACTTTAAAAGAAATCAACAGTAAACAATTATTGACTTATATCAAGCTCCTATTTCTTGCAGAAAGGTTATTTGTAAATAGGTTTTGTCTAATTTCAAATGTACTAATAGATTTTCACTAGAAGATTTTGTGTTTTTGCAGTATTGAGTGGCACTGAAGCTATCAAAATCAAAATGAAAAATGTACGTTAGATTATTTTAGCATGAATAAGATGATATTTTTCAGTGAGAGTCTGATAGGTGCCCATGATGTCTGTCCAGCCTGACCATAAATGAGCTCAGAGTGTTGTCTGATTATAGCTGGGTTATATTAGATGAGATAAGTTAGCCCACATCTCCTCATCAGCCGTACGTGAGAGCTGGCAAGCTCAATACATCTACGGCCGCTATGGTAATTGAGATGGGGAGGTGAGGAGGGTGCGTGTGTGTGTGTGTGTGTGTGTGTGTGTGTGTGTGTGTGTGCGTGTGTGTGTGTGTGTGGGAGCCTCCCTCTGCCTCCTGATCCTCAGTACCTGTCATTGATGAGGAGCCAAGGAGAAGCTTCAGCTTGGAGCTGTCATCGGCCCTCTGAACACATCTGCCTCTCTCTATCAACCCTCCCTTCCTCTGTCTACGAGCGCGCGAGCGTGTGTGTGTGTGTGTGTGTGTGTGTGTGTGTGTGTGTGTGTGTGTGTGTGTGTGTGTGTGTGTGTGTGTGTATTCACGGCAAGTGTGTTGTGTTTCTGCAGAACTCGGCGTTGGAGGTGTTTGAATCGGAGCAGACGGACTGGGATGCAGGCACCGCCGAGACCGACGCTCCCTCTCCCGGACTGACAGGCCAATCGCAAGCCACCGTTCGCCCTGCCTCTGAATCCTTCTCTCTCTCTCCCTCATCCTCTCTCTCTCTCCCTCATCCTCTCTCTCTCTTCCTCTCTCTCTCTCTCAGTTTCATTCCTTAGCGCTCTGCTCGTGTATCCCCTCCTCCTCTTCCTCCTCCTCCTCCTCCTCCTCACACCTTTTGGTCAGAAGAGGAAGAGGAAGCCCAGCCCAGGGAGAGACGCTGAGAGGATGAAACTCTGACACGCCGGCAGACCACAGGGAAACAAGAGCACAACTGTGAGTACAGCGGTCCTTTCACCTCTCACTCAGGCTTAACGCTGTCACACACACTTTGTGTCACACACACACGTGTCTGGCGCTTTCACTTCAAACACTCCACTGACTTCACTCCACGCGCTCGCCATCCATCCTCTGCTCAAGTGTCTTTGTCTTTTCCAGGCGGGCAAAAATAGAAATCAAAAGAACTGCATTTTCTCTCTCTCTCTCTCTCTCTCTATCTCTCTGTCTTAATATGTTGAAGCGTGTTTATTTCTGTGTTCCTGCAGCTGACACCGTAGTCAGAACCAAACACAAGCATAAACAGTCCAGAGGAAGTCTGCTGTCTACTTTTTGGACACTTGTGTTTTAATCTGTCTTTGTTTCTCACATTAAAACAGAAGGTCTGGATGTGTGGAGCTGCTTTTGTCTGCACACCTCTCGTGTTTTTATTGGCAATAAAGGAATGTGGGATCGCCACATGAGGGGAAGCGAGGCTGTTTTTATCTCCCATCCTAAACGTATAAGCTGCTGTAACCAATAGAAAGGGGCGTACTTTCTTCTCAATGGCACCGTCCCCGCTGCTTATTATTTAGCTCTCAGCCGGGGGTGATGGGGGATTGGTGGCATGGGGAACGGGGACTGAATGCTTCGTTTGCGTCACACTATTTTCTGATTATTCTCTAGTTCATCTCTGGCTGAGGCGATTTTCCTATTTCCTTCTCCCATTTTGAGAGAGCATAATAGGAGCTCAAACACACGCGGGGAAGTGCAGACAGTGGATCTGTGCAGAGGACACAGATTGCATTCCCTCCGGAGAACGCTTTGCTGTATTAAAGGCACTGGAGGGGCTGCTCGGCACTTGTCATCAGCTTGGCCGGTAATGCCGGCGCGGGGAGCGACGCAGACGGCGTGTTTACGGCCGCTCTCTGATTTAAAGAGCTCCCATTGGCCCTAATGCCTCAGCTGCACGGCTCTGGCCCCATGCATTCCTGGTTATTACATCTGTAAAGCCCTGGATATTGTGCAGCACTTCACTTGCCAAGACGGTCTGATGAGCAAATGTAGAAAATGAAAACACATATATGTTAAACACCCCGCAGTATATTAGATTTGCTGCTGAGCTCCAAACTCCTGGAGTGAGAGATGAAGCATTTGCATTTTTATGATGTGGCTCAACGTGGATTGCTTTCCCCCTCCTCACATCTATGTTTAAAACTCAATCACAAGTACGCCGAGGTTTGCTGTTTGCAATTACATGTCTTGTCGTTTCTAATTCTAATGATTTTCTGGCATGTTCCGCCGCCATAGGTGATATTTTTCATGTTTTCCGAGTTGCTGAATCTAAATGAGAGATTGATTTGGAGCGTTAGAAACACGCGGCGGCTCTCGGGACCCGGCGAGCCTCCGGTTGCAGATGTGTCAGCAAAACAGAATAAAAAGGCCGAGATTGACATCCCGGTCTGCCCGGCCTTGGCAGGTTTTCTGAACCCTGGTGGTTTAAAACAAGAGCACACTCCATTAAATCAAGGTAAACAAGACAATTACGTGTCCTTTCCTCCTCTGGTTGCTCCCAATTCTCTTCAACAGTGAAAAACCCAAAATCTTACCAAGTAGTTTTGGTCTGCTTTCTAGTCAAATGTCTTGAAATGAGACAAAACCAACTTAAAAGTAATTTTTCTACAAGATGTAGCTTGTTTTAAGTCAGCAATTACTTAAGTTCTAGTTCTACTGAAAGATTATTCCACTTTCCCATATATGTTTACCTAAAAGTGTATGTTATATGCAATTGTTGATAGAAATTTTAAACTTTTCTACATTCCTGTCTCATCAAGCCGTGCTACCTTTTATTTAAACAAGTGACTGATTGATTTTCTTTGTTTATTGTAATTCTTGTTTTGTGTTTTACATTGCTACAGGTTTGAACATCTCAAGTTACTTAGTTACTCTGAGTAAATGTAAATGTAACTTCACCTGCTACACTGCAAAAACACAAAATCTTACCAAGTCGAGTTTGCAATGCAAACATACACTTGAAACTTGTTCTTTTTTATGAATGTTAAGCAATGTCTGACCAAAAATAAGCTCCTATATCTCATTGAAAAGTTACTCATAAGTTAGTTTTGTCTTATTTTTAGTTTGTGTTTTTGCAGTGAACAGGTGATCAGTTCAGACTTTAACATTGCAACAGAAACTTTGGAGAAAATTGGAGCGGAGGAAGATTACAAAAGCCACATCACAAAAAGTAATTTAAACTCCCTCAATTAATGCAACTCTCATTTCCGAGTTGCCTGTGGCCTTCATGTGAATTGTATGTAATTTAAATGCAGAGAGCCCGTCTGCGTCTGACGGAGTCGCTGACCAATTTAAATGGGGCTTTTCCTCATTGTGTCATTGTGCTGAAATGTATTGAGGAAAACGTTAATAGCCTTTTATGCAAGGAAACATATTTAATTACACATATCGTTCAGTGGTACCCCAGAGGTGCTGTTAACTTTACTCTGAGCTGTGCAGTTATTAGACGGCTTGTAAAAGTGAGATAAGCTCCTGTCACACCATATTTACTTCCATCAGCGTGTGTGTTTATGCACTTATTGATTAGATAGTTGGTTACCAGTCTTGACCATCAATACACATCCCTACAAAGTGGGGACCAGATAGTCTTCCCAGTCTCCCTGAAGGCTCAATTACACAGCATGCACCAGGAAGCGGGTGAAACTCCTGACAAGGTCGAATTATATATGTCAGCTTTAAATCATTTATTCAGTCATGTCTGAATGTATAAAGAAAGACACTTTCAGGGAGTCAATAAATGTTGCATGCTGCTGCTTTTTAAACATTTTAATCAGATTTTGTTTCTGATTAAATTATATCCTCTGGAAGCTGGGCTTCAGCAGCTCCTGGGTGTTTTCCTCATTTTCTTCTCTTTTTGCCCTGAAAATCTCCAACTAACTTATTGATATTGGAATCCACTAACTGCACATCTTGAATAATGAGAAATTGAATTTCACTAATTTGCTGAAATCTGGCTAGAGATGCAAACCGACCGCATGGCTTCCACTTCTGACACTTGTGGTGCCGCTGCTGTTGCAAAGTATGGAGGTCAATGCTGCTTTTCATGCTTTGTGAGGTTGTTTCCTTTCTTATTGTCACACACTGCATTCAACAGCCTGTTTAAAAAATCATGAATAGCAACAATCCACTGATGAAGGACATGTGGTGCAAATATTTAAAACACTTTTTTCTTTTCCTGTCAAAGAGAAGCCAGAAAAAAAGTTGATTTGCTGACAGCTTGGGAGGGATAGCCTTGCTTTACAGAAGTATGCAAGAAAAAGTAATTGCAGGGTTGAAGACTCATTGATAAAATACTGAAGAGTTGTAGTGTGACTCAAGATTCATGTTTTGTTTAGTTTCTTGTAGATTTGGTATTTGTTAACCATCTACAAACACGAACAGAGCAGCTACAGACATCAAAATAAAAGCTGGAGATGAAATATATTCCACATGCCCTTTGGATCCTTTACATGTTATTGTAAATTTAGTGCTTGTGCACGACTCTCTATGGCAAAAGGATGTTTTTTTTACATTCTAGCCGCGCTGCTACGGTGGAACGATCCGTTAACAAATGAAACCTGGAGATGCAGGTGTTATTAATTTAGAGAAGTGCCTCAAAGCAAAGGGAAAAATAACAGAAAAAACCGTTGAAGAACAACTCAAAACGACTATTTTCTACGTCTCTGTGTCGGCTATGCTACACGCAGACTCGTTGCCATAGCAACCGACAACAATGCCACCGCATTGTTTCAGGATTTAACACCAAAAAACGCTCAAACATTCCCACACAAAGAGCAGACATTCAGTCCGTCACAGTTTCATGATTTTAGTCTTCATGTTTATTTTGCGATTATCGATAAGTGATCGCTGTGGTAGATTAGCTGTCGCTGCTGGTAGCTCATTTAAACACCTGCTCTGCTGATGATCTGTCAGAGGTGGTGTTCAGGTCGCCTTCTTTTATCTTTTAACTGAACCGAAACGCATCTTATCCACCTCACATCTACATTCTGCTTCCCTCTCCTTCAGTATTTTCTTCTTAATAAAACTTTTTCTTGACTTTGTTATCTAGTTGACAATTGGCAGCAAAGCTCTGCGTCCATTTTTATTTTATATCAGTCATACGTTTAGGATTTATGTTGATAACAGCTGAAACCAATGCTAGTCATTGTGAGCTAGCAGCTTTTTTTGGAGATGTGGGCGGGATCTTTCAAACGTGACATCACACTGCAAGGAGTCCATATAAATACTTTGTTTTTTTTGCAGTGTGGATCCAGGTGGGTTGTGATGCTCATGCATCCCATCACCAGCAGCTGTTCTTGCATTAACTTGGTGTGGAGTGCTGTAGTAAGTGAACATCTGGATGGGATATGGTGATATAAACATAAATTGTTATCATAAACTATTACTCTGGAAGATTATTTAACTCTTAACATATAAAAATATCTTGTTATAAGTGAGATGACAGTGGAACTAGTTCTTTTTTATCAGTAATGGGGAATTATCGACTTAAAACAAGCTTCAATGTATTGATGAATAGTTACTTGTAAGTCGTTGTCGTACTTTAAGTGCACTGTTATTATTACAGTAGAAAATAGACAAAAACACTCAGGAATACTTTGTGTTTTTTCATTGTGTGTTTCATTATGCAGACTGACTTCATTCTTTAGAGCGATCCTGTGCATGAAACCGTGTCGGACTCTTTGCAGATTGGCACAGCTTTAGTCAAAAATAGACCAGGTGCATATTTTTAGCGCATTGTGTTGCACTAAAAATATATTTGTGTTTGTCAGCAGCATGGTAATCACTGAGTCTTGAGGTAGTGAGGGCTGCCTTCTCTCACAATGAGCAGCAGAAATGCAGGCTGCTTCTCTTCGCCAGATGATTTCAGTAACGTGAAGCTTTGCTCTTGTCAGCACCGCGGACGGCGCGGCTTCCTCTTGATTTCCAGCTTTGACATGTCCCACCCTGCAAGTTGACAGGATTGCTTCTTAGGCCTTGTTATATATGGAACGCCATCCATGTTGTTGAGCCTTTAATTGGCCCTCTGCAGTGTTAAGGTGGAGATGTGGAGCCTTCCTGTTGACCGCTTGTCACTCCTGGTGTTTTCTACCATGAAGAAAAACATCAGGATTCAAACTAAACCAGATCTGCTTCTCTGCTCTTTACATGCGTCTTTAAGTTCTGCTTAGATCTAAATAGTTTAATGAAAAACTTTGAAGAAAAGCTCAGAGCGATGCATTAGAGAAACTACTTTCTGATTTTGGGTTTATGGAAATCTGTTATTAGTTTCTGCTGCTTTCATCTAAGCTAATAATGTGATCAATTGTGATTTTAATTAGAACTTCTAGCAAGTATTTAATTTAAATTATTTTCTGTTTTTAAAATGTTCCACTATAAAAAGTTTTCTAAGGATTCGATACAGAAAATGTCCAGCTTGTCGATTTGTTTTTAACCCTGGAAAACATGAGAGAAAAGTTCAACTGTTTAGATCACAGGGATCAAACTCGAGGCTCCCAGGCCAAATCCGGCCCGCCTTGACCATTATGTGGCCCTCTGGGCTCTATAGGGCCACATAAGTTCAACTTTAAGATTGTGGGCTCAAATATTATGAGTCAAATCCATTTTTATTTGTACAGGACCAAATTACATAAATGTGAGAGGATGTTAAAAATTGTTACATTTTAAGAAGTACTGACTGAGAAACTATAATATATAACAGTTTGCCATTTGACCTTGATGTGATGAAAATGAGTTTGACGCTCCTGTTTTAGATGCAGGATGAAAATGTAATGTTTTTAAATTGTTCTGTGACGTTTTATGAAAATGTTTTAATATGAGATAAAATGTAAAACAAGTTCTAGTTTGCATTTTCTAGACCTTGAATTGCCTTGCTGCTGAAATGTTAAAAACAAATAAAATTTGATTGATTGTAGACATTGAAGAGGACATTTTACTGACTGTTCTTTAGTCCTCTGAGACAGTTAATGAAACACATCTTTACAGATATAAGGTTGTTACTTTGTGACCCTGTAGGGGGCGCTGACATACATTTCATATTCAATAGCATTCAAAGGTTGAATAACTGTGTTCAAACTTTAAGTAAAAAACCAGAAGGAAAGTCAAGATTTGTAATTTTTTTTTAGTTTAAAATTGAGCTGTTGTAATGTTGTTTAAAGCCAGTATTTAAACTGGAGGTTATTTCTCTCTCAGCAAGCACAGGGTGACAGTGGAGAGGAAAAACTTCCTCTTTAAAAGACCACAAGCCACGACAGTGCTCACTTAAGGGTCTGCAGCCTTTGCAGTTCAAGAGACACTTTTCCCCCTGATGCCACAAAATAAAATTTGTCTAGAATCAATTTTAAAAAAATAATAAATAATAAATGAAATGTTTTGTTTTGAAAGGAAGGAAACTATCCTAGTTTGGTGGACAGGAAACAGTTTCTCTCCAATCATTGCTGATGATTTTATATATTTAACAAATCTTAATTCCTATTGGCACAACAAGACTGTACTATTATTTAATGAATAATTTGTTAAATTACAACATTGTGTAGTATGCTGCGTTTATTTCTAAACTTTATTAGTGATTGAAATAATTGTTTAACCTGGAGCATTTTGCATTCTGGTACATAAAACCCTTGAATATTTATTTATTTTACATAACTGTATATTTTTATATTTATTTATGCAAAACATATTGAATCAAACAAGAGAACAAAAGGGAAGGAATGTATTTATAACTTTTGAAACAAAATGCTTTTGTTTTTCTGATGCTGCTTGGTTCTCCTCCACAGAGTGAGTCTGTGAGCCGTAATCCCTCAGACAGAAATATGAAACCAGGGCAAATAAACCCAAACTGTTTTCACGTTTTGTTATCATCAAAGGCCAAGAAGGGAAATATGTTTTTGTAAATTACCTTGTTAAAGTCCTACAGCCAAATTCTCCCGCGAACCGTGTTTATTCAGTTCGTTTTATTAGAAACTTTATGGCAGCCTTGCATCGGCTTTAGCCACTTGGTCTCCATTTAATCAGCCGGTACCCCCAGCATTAACCTTCACTTCCTCTCTGTCATTCTCTGCAGGGTCACACAAAGTATCATCAAATATTTATAAAATATTAATAACTGCCTTTAGGAAGGGAAAAGAGAACATAAATAAATCTGCTCCGCAAAGCATTCGATTAAGAAGTCCATTCCATGTAATAAATGGGTGAAGGGGAGCTATAAGGGCAGCCGCGGAGCAAAAAGGGCGAGACAATTGAGTCAGAGAAGAAGCAGCCCTGGAATAAAAGCTGATTTTTTTTTTTTGTCGGAGAGGAATGTTCCTCCTGTAACGTCTCCAGTTGTACGTTACATGTGCTGTTTGTGAGCTAATGTGAGCCAGAGAGAAATTGTTGTTGTGGACGGCTTGAGCATCCACGTTCCCCAGGGGTGTAGAGGAGGAGGGGGCGCCTACATCGACAGACTCCAAATAGACTAATGCAGACACCCACACACACACACACACACACACACACACACACACGTACAGCGAGCTGTTTAGCATGGAGGCTGATTGAGGCAGGGCCCAACATTAATTATCTGTTTTTCAGCTGAGGTCTGGTGACAGTGATTAGAGCGAGGGGTTTTTTGGAGAGCGGTGCACAGGCGGTCTAATGAGGAAAACTGGCCTCTCTATAGAGCTCTCCAGGCACACTTGATCTGCTTTGTGGTTCAGCAAGTGTGTGTGCGCGTGTATGCGTGTGTGTGGGTGTGACTGTAGGCTTGCTGCTGGGAGCTCTCTCTGCATCTGAGGTTTAGAAGCTGATGTAATACTTGGAGTTGAGACTTTCCCGAAGCAGGAAGCAAAAATCTCTGTCAGATTACTCGTGTTTAATTGTCTTCTTTTGCTTTCTAGCGTTTTCTTTCATGGTTGAGGCACTTTGGGGCTTCTGGGAGACAGTAGGAGTCACATGACTGCTGGTTCTGATTCTTCATGTTAAAGGGGAGTTTTCCTCTCCACTGTCACTACATGCATGCTTAGAATGAGAGCCTGCTGCAAAGTTAAAGGAGGGCTATGATTCAAAATTGTCTTTTACAGCTTCACATTATGTTATGTTATTCTTTCATCATAAATATTACCTGGGTGTTTAATTTCGTTCTTTCATGCATGTTTAAGGAATCCTTGATTCTCCTGTGACAACTATTCACAGCTACCATGGGAGGTTCACACAAAGTTCCTTTAACTACAACCTATCCTTGACATTCTTTAAATTGGACGAAACATTTAAAATGCAAATTTTGCATATTTTTGTTCTTCCATTTGGGTTTCTGCTGCATCTAAAAACAGCCCAAGTGCTTTAAAAACAAAAAAATACCCACATGTTGGCAATAAGTTAATGTTTTTTGGTCTCTGGAAAATAAGCCCTTTCAAAAACACTCAGAATATAACATCACAAATCAGCAGGCCCCAGCCTAGCCCAGCCCGTTACCTAGCAACCCAAGGTGAGCTCCAGCGCTGTATGCGCTGTACAATGGCTGCTGGAAGAGATGAGCATGTTGCTGTTGACTTACCATCTAGAAACCACTTGCTGCATTCTTGTTGGTTGTGCAGGAGTCTCCACTTCTGCTTTTCAAAGATGTATGGTTGTATAATTGCAGCGATCTGAATGTTGAATGACCTAAATAACAGATTTCAAACAATAAATATCTTCGTATTAAATATCTTTAATTTTGCTGATGTACAGTAGTAGACAATATGGGATTATTCGTGGTTCACGTCATCATATTTTATTTAACTGTTGTTATTTTTATTAACAATTTTAGTGAACTGCTAGAATTTTTTTATTTATTCTTTACGTATTAATCCTTAAAACCTTAAAAACAGAACAAATCTCGTTATTAAATGCATTTATTAACTTCCTGGAAAGGTGAAATTCATATTTTGGTTGAGTTTCTTTCTTTTTGTTTCTTTTATAGTAAGCATAAATCGTGATTTCTTTTTAAAGTATTTGATATTACAACAGGGTGGAGAGGTCTGCATCCTTTCGCTTCATTCCCATGCAAAACATGTGTCCAAACTTTGGCAGCACTGATCCAAAACCACTCACCTCGGCAGCAAAACAAAACGATGCGAGCGCAGACTTAAAACTCTAAAACTCATAAAGTTCAGGGTATTATCACCTGAATCTGCTGAGGATGCGGCGAGGTTCTAAATGTGAAACAGAGTTTTCTCAAAACATGACGGCGTTTAAACTGAAACCAGCCGCTCAGGCATTTCCAGCAGCAGGAGCAGCAGATTGCATGGCTTGAAATAGTAGTTTTCTTTCAGTAAAAGCACTGGTCCAGCACATCAGCTCTCCAGTATCGTCCACTAAATCACATTTGTGTAAATGCCAATGTTGGTGTGCACCTGACTGATAGATTTCTGCCAGCGCCAGGTTGGCTTTAGGCAAAGGCCTACATGTCATTTTCCACACCATTTTGTCCCAAAGTCGATTACTTTGCCTCTGCAGCTATGGCCGCCTCAGAATTGAACCACACATTTAGCTCGCTAGCTGCCAATAAAAGTCAGAGAGCCCGGCTTCCATCAGCGTAATGATATTTCGGCCTCTGTATTAGTTCAGCACTGTTCTCCCCAGCACTTTCTGCTCAATTAAAGATGGTCCATATTTAAATACAGAGAGAATCAGAGGGCTGGCCCGGCCCGTGTGCATTCACATGTGCTGTCAGACGTTGAAATGATGAAGTTTGAAATGGACTTTTTTTTTAAAGGAGCTGCACGCTCCACACCTTTCGAGTTTGAACAAGGGGAGCTGTTCATTTCCTCGCTGTGAAATTTTTCTTTAACGTCGCTGATGTAGATTAACTTTTTTTGCTAAGGTACGGTAAGTAAGTGAAATGTGAAATAATTCATCAAGAGGCAGCCATGTAAGAAATGTGATTTTTTTCTCTTTTTTTCCCCCTGCTGGCAGAAAGGCTTGCAGACCATTACCACAAACAGAGGGAGTAGATTAAAGGTGGGGCTCCGACTGCCTCCCACTCCGTCTATGCCACAATATATGAACAGCACATTTCCAACCAAAACCGCCTGCCAGGCCAGAGGAAGTAAATTTCAGCTCGTGTCAGCCCCCATGCATTCATGCTATGGAACTTGTGTTGTCTTCCTTCCCCAGACGACGCCGGCTTTATGTAGCCTGAGCTGTCATTTCCCATAAATCCCTTAGAGGAGGCGTCCGTCAGAGCTGCCAGCTCCCCTGTGTGGACCACCTGTAACGGGGGAGCGAAGTGACAGTTGTGCTGGGACTGTCCTGTCAAAGTGACACACACTGAGCAGGCTGGCTGCTCTAAGGTCAGGGTTCTCAACCTGAGGTGCATGTACCACTGGTGGTCCTCTGGTGGCATCCTCTGCTACAGACCTGGACATTTTGCAGGCACCAGCTAACAGTTGGTAGTTAACTCTGACTCCTCTAGAGGAGTTAAAGGGGCGGTGTCATGCATTTTCCAGGCATATTATGACATTTTATAGCTGCGTTTACTTGTCAATATTCGGCCAATGTTGGAAGAAATGCAATTAAACGAATGCGGTGTTTCCAATAAATAAGAAACGTAACTAAAATCATATGTGAATAAGCTTGTTCACACGATAAAAAACATGGTGCGCCGTCGTCTTCCAACTACTTCCTGTCTTCTTCTTTGTGGTTTGCGTCAGTGGCAGCATCCGGTTGTAGATCATGTGACTCGTATGATGTGAAAAAGAGCCAAACCTGTCGATAAATGTTTCCATTCAGAAAATTTATTCTTGAAATGTGAAATTACTTTCCAACATCAGTGTTACAGTGTTAGCCTGTAGTGTTAGCTTGTAGCATTAGCCCAGGTAGCATTTTTTTTCTGAATGTATTTGCCAGTTTAAAAAATTCACCATCTGTTATTGTAGCGCTGCTGCCGAAGGAAATGCTGCAGTCCAGGCAAACGTCAATGTGTCAGTTTGTATTTAGACGTCAGTATCTTTAAAAAATATATATATATATTTAGCATTGTTTATATTAAAATATCAGTTATTATATCTAAGCAGCTAATATTTTTGCCTTTGAAATGAGACGTCTGCTGGGAAAAGCTCTTTTGTGTTGGGTTCATGTTGCCCAATCTAAGGTGTTGCTAAGTAACTCCACTTTAGTAGTTATTGAAGTAAAAAAAGCAACACAGAATCCCTTTATTAGTTTTTATTTAATTAGAATATCTTCAGAAGCTTCCACCTGCTCAAATTTAGGTAAACGGCGTTTCAGTGATTGATTCTGTATAAATATTAGTTTAAGCTTCGTTCTTCAGCGCCTCAGTCCCATTATTTTCTATTTACGTTCTTGTCCGTCAGCCTCGACACTTTAACGAATGACCACGTAAAAATAAATTGACAGAGCAGACAAGGTCATAGTATCTGTCAAGCGTCATTTCCCAAACACTAATTATTGTGTTATTATATTTATGAATGTCGCATAAAAGTGCTTGTGATGTGGAAACAGGGAAGTATGTATTTTTTTTAGTTTTTATCTGATTCGGCTGTCAGCACACATGCTCCATCATCTGCGCTCCAGGAAATTAGAAAGGAGAAACGTTTGACAGCACAATTTCACAAAACACAGCCACGCCATCATTTCATTTTCTCTCTGCCATTTTTTTTCTCTTTTATTTATTTCATTATTGCCTTTTGAAACACAAACGGGGCGATAACAGCGGTTCCTTTTCAGGTAATTTATCCTTGTTGCTTTGTCAAGCTGTATTCTACCCTAAAAGTGGCGAACAGGACGTGAACGAGGGACTCTCTGGATTATCAGGCTTTGATCGGAAGGATCAGAACTTGGGCTGGCTGGTTCCAACGTGTCCGGTCTGCTCCGCTGAGTCTTGACCAAGACGGCAAAAAGTCATCAGCTTCCGTTCCACCATGGCAGTTATACATCACCAATGTCAGTGGCTGACTGCTGCTTATCTCCCACGTATCGATTAGAGGACTGCGCTGGGGGACCAAAGCGCTGCGGCCAATCAATGGGGGCATTTCATTCTCCTTGAACATCTGCTTTTTGATCTTCGTCGCTGATTGGTCGGCCCCGTTCTGGTACTGTGGGCTCTTTTTCTCTTCTGTGCTCTGAAAAGGAGTGGGAGGAGAGTGATGAACACTTTGGTGTTGGCAGCCCGCTGTGCTTTTTCGCCGATGTGCATGGCATATGTGCGAGAATCCTGTTGTGTTCTCCCTTTGCTGCCAAGAACCCACAGATCTCGCTTAGAGGTTTGATTCGAATTTGCACTTTAATTTCAGGACACATAATTTTATCACAGAGATATGGAGAGCATTAAAGAAAGGAAAAAGGTTTTTCCACTCAAAGTTTCTCTGGATTATCTCCAGAGCCTCAGCACCTGAAATCTACATGTAATCTGTAAAAAAATGGATAAAAAAATGAATAAATCACTTGTATCTTCTGTGATGGAACTACTGATTATACTTGGGGGAAAAAAACATGTTTTAATTATCTGACCGTATTAAACATAGTCGATGTCTAATCCGCTCCATGATTCAGTAATTTTGTCTCGTCTTTCTTGCTTCAGGTCGTTTGTGTTTGCTCAGTCAGATTAAGAGCGTCACTTTCACCTTGATTTATTTCTTTTTCTGTGTTTTACATCCGGGTGCTCTGCCGCCATCTTGATAACATGGCATTAGCTTTCCACTTCATTGATCGCACATACAGAAACTTTGATGGTTGGAAATTATTGGACTTAAAAGCAAATATGATAAAACAGTAAAGAGAAGTTTTCATTACATCCTGTAATTTTGCTTTGCTGGCTAATATCCAGAGGATATGACTCGGTTTCACTCGCGTTTAGAGTAAAACTCTGGTTTATGTCCAGAATGTGGAATAATTGACGTTTTAGCCTTTTTGTAAATCTGAGTTATATTTGTGATTTTTTAAATGTATTTATTCATGTTTTAATTACTTGTGTTCATAATAAAGGTGATGATGATGATGAGGTTTCATCATAGTAACAATCACATTGTCATCCTTGTTATTTAGAAGTGATTTCTCAACACATCCCAGATGATGTTCCACCAAACTGCAACATTTACAGCTTTTATAGAAGTTCTCAAACTGATAATAATCTGTTAATCAGGAGATTTTTTTATCAGCAGCGCCTCCTAAATCAGAGGGGGCATTATTTATTTTAGCTAATAACACATGAGCTCATAGAAATAGTTTTCCTAACCAAAACAAAGAAATGTTCCCACTTTAAGCAAGATAAATCAACACCTAAAAAGAAAGCGAAGCTTCAGAAGAACTCCTTCCTGTGACCAAATTATTAATTCTGAAATGTTTTGGCGTTAAAACTGTCAGCTCAGATCAGAGTTTGCCGTCTTGTTGTTTTTCTAAGTAAACATCATGGTACTAATTAGTGGAACTTTTAATGAAAACAGAAAATCAGACCTTTATAATCAGCGTGTGGAGCAGATGAAACATCTGTGGACAACCTGGCAGGCGTCTCCTCTGCTCTCAGTTCACGTTTTTAATCCGCAGTTTCACTGGCACATGACTAAAAGTTCAAATAAGCTCTGCAGAGTCTGTATGTCAGAATAAGATAAGATAAATCTGTGTTTTTGTAAAGCTAGAGCTTCAACATTATTTTATTATCTTCATCTTTCCAAAGTAATGGAGTCGGAACTTCACAGTGTCGATATTTTACACTCGAGCCATCAGATCTGCCTCTTTAAGATCCAGTAAGCTGCAACTCTGGACTCTGATTTAAAAGAATTAATTTAACTCCAAAACATCTCAGGCCAAAAACCAGAAACATTAAATGATTATTTTCTGTGTTTTTACAAATGCAATCAAGCGTTACCCCATCATAAATATGTAATCATCTAAAAATAATAACCTTCAGTTTTGGCTGCAAGTATGTTTGATTTTTAACAACAAAAGTGCAAATTAGATCCAGTTAATCCAACTGTTTATGGAAATGCCATCATGCAGGAGGACCTGGAGTTTAAATAGTTTGATAAAGTCGTAACTGCAGCAGAAGAGCTGGACTTTGGTTACTAATTGGGTAACTAGTTTTGTATTTTATTTAAGAGATATCAGATTAAAATGCATTTGGTAGAATTGCACACCACACTTTTCAGATTTGTAAAAGCTAAGGTGAGAATTGTTAAACATTATGGCACAGAAATATAATTCGTCTACTGACATGTTTTCAGTCGTGTGGGACAAAACGTTGAGCGCTCTGAAAGCGTTTTGTTCTAAAACAGCCTTTTATCCTTTTATATATTTCTGTCCACAGTTACTGTCACAAATCATAAAACATGAGAGAAACTCACAAAGTTTGGGAACATACTGTATCTCTTGTTACTTAGCGAGTAAATAATGAATCAAAGGATCTTTGAAGACAGGAGTGATGGTGGCAGATAGAGTAACTGGTGATTTGCAGGTTAATGAAAAGGAAATGTAAAAATCTGAGGAAAATCCAGATTTCCTTCAGCCTGTGCCGACACGTAATGACTGTTCTTTGTAGAACTGGCAGTTGGAGCCATTTGATACGCTCCTTCAGCTTTTGTATTCACAAAGTACTTTGTGTATAGATGGCTCATATTGAATTCATGAGACAGTCAAACAGGAAAACGGAGCACCTTTCTGTGATTCACTTTCAGATGAAAAATATAGACAAAGACAGTTATGCCTCTCTATTTATGGATCCGGAGAGCTCACCGTTTGCATGTTATCTTTCTTATAGGTCTCCTTAACCTTTGTGGAAGGCTTATTGACTCTCACTAACCTTGCAGGGTGCTGCTGGAGGACAAGAGATTATGAGCGTGCTCAGTGTATGGAAAAAGGCCCGTGTGGAGGTTTTTCCGCCCCCATCCTGCCCCTGCCAAGCAGCGCCGCTACCAACGCTTTGCTCGACCTTTGCCTTCTGATCTCAGTTTCCATGGTGAAGCACGCAGTGTTGTGAATTCAGGCCCAACAGACATGCTCATCCTAACTGTGGAGCGGTGTGGCTGTAATGTGATGCACTCCATGCAGGTATGGCAGGAACTGCAGAGCTGCTTAAGATGGAGGTTAAAAGGGAGAATAAGAAAGAAAATCTTAATCTCCCTCTGCAGTTTTTCAGTATCTGTCCAACTTTTTTATCCCTGGTGATAAACACGAGCCCGCACTGGCGGCTCATGCTTGAACAACTTTAAGTATCATCCTCATCTGACCACCTCTGGCAGTGTGAATGCTGAGCGCATACTGAATGCATGGCTGCCGGATGCAGCCGTTAATTCAGCCTCTGCAGGCTGCAGGATCACGGGATGTATAAAACCTGCTCAAGTGAACACAAAATAAGAAAAGCTGCCAACATGATACAGGGCTTACTGCTGATGTAAAGGAACTCCTTCCATATTTCCTCCTAATAACGCACAATTTCCTATAAGCTACCTCACATTACCAACGGTGAAGAGGGTTTTAATTAGACCTGAGCAGAAACGGCCTGCACTGTCTCTCTACGCTCAAACTGGAGTGGAAGGTTAAATTTGGAAGCTTATTTCCTTTCAGTGGATAATTTATTGTTCCACTCTCCATAGTCAGAAAGTTAAAAATTGTTTTAAAAATGTTTTTTTTTTCTGTATAATAGTAGATAAATAACTTCTCAAAGGCATTTATTCTGTTTTGCTGCTAATTAGAAGCAGCCCTTAACTAGAGGGAGACCTTCATGCCTTTAATAAGCACAACAGTTTTTTAGAAGCTGGAAAACACAATAGTGTGAATGAAAAGCTGAGTGTAATCTTTGCTTGTTTCAGAAACAGAAATGAACTTTGAATGTGATGAAGCGAAATTCATTTAAATGAAAACAAGACAGGGAGCAAAACTAGCTGCTGTTAACTTTAAACCAGTTAGTTTAGTTCAGAACCGGGATCTACTGCAAAACCGGGGTCACGTTTGGGTCACAGGAAATGAGATAAAGAGCACCTCGGATGACAACATGCATCTGTGTTGTGTTTGCTCTTTGTTCAGAACCTACGGTGGCCCAGAAGGGTCAACAAAATGCAATAAACACAACAAGAGCAGCAATGGAAACACTAAAGGATGCAACAACAAAATGCTACGTCAGTGACGTTAAAATGCTAAAAGCCGTGATAAACTTGCTTCCACTGCAGCCTGGACTCTGTTGTGTTTTGAGTTCTTCCCTCCGATTATTTACTGCTCAACAAGAAATGGTTCCTTTGTTTTGTGTTTGCTGCTAATTTGAGGCATTTTAATACTTTTTTATATAATTACATTTTTACTAAATTAATTCTGCAATAATGTACCTCAGATACACCTGCTGGTATTTCAGTATAAGGTAGAGAAAATCTTTTTTTGTTAAAGTTGGAGTTATATTCCTGTCAGGTCCGCTATAGCTGAGGCAGGATTTGGCAAATGGCGGCTGGTGATGCATCAAGTAGAGGCCATTGTGTTACCTTGCTGGTGCTCAGTTATTTCCCTCCCGCTCACTATTGAATCCAAAGAATAGGTTCGTGCTGTTGGTGGTGGGTTCAAAACAAGACAGAGCTGTCGAAACACTGAGAGCCATCCCTCATGCCCGACTGTAGTGGTTAAAGGGCAGCCAGGCTCTTAAAGAAACCATTAGCATTTAGATTTGAGACTCTTCCCCTACAGAGCAGCAGGGAGTGGCTGCGTCACACCTCAGTCTTCTGTGCTTTGAGTGGGCCCAAGTGGCAGCTCCGTAGGCCTGATCAATCTTTCAATATGCCTAAATTGCTTTGGATGACCTGCTCGTAAAGAGACAGGATTGGCCATACTGATTCTCCTCCAATCAATAGCAGATGCTATCATGGCTCATCAACAAAGAACTGTTTTAATGGAGGTCAGGCCATGGAAGATCTAATTCATTTTAATTTGTAAATTGTGGCATGACAAAATTCTAATCAGGGCGCTTTCCTATCAGATATGCAGTCTTCTGAGTCTTTCCTCCGTCTCTCGCTCTCATTCCCTTTTCTCAGCCTCATTTGCATTCATGAGAGTCTGTGTGTATCCACTCAGGACGGGGAAGCATGAATGTATACATGACATATATTAAATATCAGTCGGCATTGACTATCACACAGTTTTTAGGCTTGAGTGTTTCCTTCTCAAGGTGCATCATCTTTAGCCGAGACGAGTTTTCCTCCCAAACACACTGCTGCACGTGTTTCACCTCATTAAGTAAAGATTGAAAAGATGACAAATATGACATGTGCAATTTATTATCTTAATTAATTCACTGTCTTCTGTCAGAGACAGGCAGGGCAGCTCTTTCATCTAAAAACCGTTTTTCCTGGGGGTTGTTGCAGGAAGCCGGCAGTCTGTCGTTTGCCCAGATTAGTGTAAGAGGTGAGCCTTTTCCATCTCGCCTTCCATTCCAGCTAAATTTGTCTCAGCCACAGTAATATGCACCACGGGACTTTTTCTCCCCCCTGTGAGCAGAAATGCAATTGGAATGGGATGCGACTGTCCGTCGTGATTGCGTGCAGATGAACCAGTCTGGCCTTGCACCCGGAGCTTGAGTGAGGCCATGCGATGCCCATCGGCAGAGCAGACGGGGGGCACGTCCGGGGCCCGCTGTCTGCACGCGCCGCAGCACGGCTGCCCGGCTGTGACCAACGCAATCAGTACCGGAGATCGCCACGCCATTTCAGATGGATTAGATCTCCTCCCAACACAGATAGTGGGAAAATTGGCAAGAAAACCGTCGCCATTGATGGCATACGCAAGGAATAGGCCGCAGTCATTACAGGAAGGCCGTTTTCACATCTGATAGTTCGGTAGACTCGGTTCAACTGGGGACAAAATTGCAACATTTGTTAGATTTTCGGCTGGTGCAGTTCACATTCATACTGCATCGCGTCAAACGATCCAAACCATTTGGAAATTCTGTTCAGACTCCTGTTTTGTCGCTGCATCATTTCCTTCAGAACGACTCAAAAACTTCCAAAGAAGAAATGAGTGAAACCTACTTTTTCGCGAAATGTAAAAAAAAAAAAAAGTGAAGTAGCATCAGATTTGGCAGTTGTAGCATTTCTCTTTGGTGGAAGTCCACGAGCCATTTCTCCCACTAGCACAAGACATGCGGGTTTGTTCTGGTCGTATTTACACAGAATTTCATGCAAAATAATCTGCTTCCTTCTTTTGGAGCGGTCTATGGTCCGCTTTCATATGCAAACACCGCAGAGTTCACTTCAAGTGAACCAAGACAGAGGTTTGTACGCAGACCAGAGTTCACTAACCAAATGAACTGGACTTTCCAGACAAACCAGAGTTTGGTTAAAGTAGGCCAAGCAGGACTGACATGAATTCATCCTAAGGTTGTTTTCACACGTGGTAGTTCAACTTGGTTAACTAGGGTCGGAAATTGCTTCATTTCCAGTTGGTGCTGTTCACTTTCACACTCCACTACAGCAAACAAACAAACAAACAGTTTAAATAACCCGTTCCCCTCCTCGCCTGTGGGGGCGCTGCACCAAGAACTACTGAAGGAAATGACATGAAAACCTCTGAAGAAGAGAGTGGGCGCAACTTTTTCACAAAATGTAAACGAAAATCGATTGGCGTCAGATTTTAGTGGTTTTAGAATTTTTTCTGCTAACAAAGGACTAGCATGTTTATTTTGGTTGCATTTACCCAGAATGCCCTGCACCACAGTCCGCTTTGTGCTTTTGGAGCGTTCTCTGGTCCATTTGCTGTTCATATATGAATTCAAACTGCACCAGAGTTCACTTCAACCAAATCAGACCGATGTTTGTAGGCGGACCAGAGTTTAACATTCACACCTCCCCAAACGAACTGGACTTTCTAAAAGGGGCCTGATTGAAGCAGATTAAACAGGCCTGGTGTGAATGCACCTTAAGCCACGACTAGCGCTGGTTTAGTATGAAAAATAAAAACGTTGCGTTCATCCAAACACTGGACGAGGTCCAGATCTGCGGGTTTATTAAGGGAGGATTGGGCCGAAACGTTCTCTTCAAGGTCTGTTGTGTTCTCCCCGTCGGTTGTAACACAGAAATCCATGAGTGAATTATGGAGAATAATTATTGATGAGAGCCAAGGGCATTATGCTGGACTGAGAAGAGACGCTTCAGAAGCAAAGCACCCCTCGCTCCCCAACCCTTCTGTCTTCACTCTCGAGTGTCCCCATTGATTTATCAGGACGCTATTTTTAGTTGCACATGGAACAGTAATGGATTCATGGGAATTAACAATGATTCATGCGAAGCTAATATTGTGGAATTCAGAGGCCTGATTAATGCTTGAGGAATTCACAGCGTCAACTCCCCAATTATTTAGAACATTTCTCACACTGCATAAACACAGATGCTTGTCAGGAAGGCTTGTTAAGGAGGCAGATGTTTGTTCTCTGTGTCAATGCAGACTCTAAGAACATCTAATGGGCTGCAGGAGAAGGTATTAACTCTTCTCCCTTCATGGTCCAGCTGGTGCTGGAAGAGTGACCCAGGTTTTAATGATCTAAGTGATCAGATTTAGACTCTCTCACGCCGCTACACTTTCATTCCTGCTGGTGCTTCTATGACGGCAGATAACAAAGCTTTTCTATCATAATAAATCTCATCTAAGTGGAATTAACTGTGTCATGCAACCATAACTTCCAGCTTTCAGCTTAAATAATTAGTTCAGCCAAATTCATCATTGATTTATGACTCCCAGTAAAGTCCCACTGTGCTTTCAGTGAGACAAAATGTGAAAATGTTAAGTGTTGATAGTTTTGTGTGGATTTTTTTCAACTTATCTCTAGTTTTCAGTCCATTGTGCAGCTGCAGCTTTAGCAGGAACATCATGTCTGTGCAGATGAAGCCTATAAATGCTTGTTACTGCTGCAAGGCCTGACTGAACACCTTCACCTGTCCTCATATTATTGGCTTTATCAGAAGAGCTTCAGAGAACTATTTTCCAGGGAGTTTTGCGCTGAAAATATGAATCCGATACAGTATGGATTCCACTCTGATCCCTGTTGCATTCATGCAAAACTGTTCTATGAAGAGACGCAGCCGCGAGTCCAGATGCCCTGAATTTATTTTTGTAACAAAACATCAAAGGTAGCGTTAGTTGAAGCTTCATCTTCACTTGGAAAAGGTGAAAGGTTTTTGTTGAACAATGTGAATTATTGAAATAAATGGCTTTACTTTAATTGGACTCTAGTTTGTGTGTTTAGGGAGGCATGAATGCAAAATCAAACTCTGGTCTCGGTTCGGTTGAATGTGAATGTTATTATTTCAAGTGTACTAAGATATTTGCAGTAGAAACTAGACAGAAATACTTGGTAATATTTGTGTTTTGCAGTGAGTGGAGCCTAAATGCCAGGTTTGTTTTAGGAGAATCAAACCTCTGAGATTCATAGCATGTGGAGGATTTCACTGAAGCCAAAGCTATGCTTCCATTTCTGCTCAGAAAATAAATTCTGCAGAGTTGCACCACTTTACTACTACCAAACGATCCACACCGTGGCATTAAGGTTGTTTATTTCTGATTTTGAATTTGATCTGGAGGAAGTAATTTCAGTGTTGTTACCCCAACAGATGCTCCATCAGTCCAGAGCTGAATTCAATCGTCACAAATGGAGCAGCAGAGTGTCCAGACGCGTTACTGAAGCTTTGATTGGTGTTTATAAGGAAGGTCTAATGAAAGCCCAGAGTGTGTTGAAGCCTGAAGGAAGCAAACGGACCGGGCCGACTTCTGCTTCTGTCAGTAACATGTAGGTTCTGCAGCTACTGACGCACTGCGAAAACACAAAATCCTACCAGGTCGGTTCTAATGCAAATACCTTATTACACTTGAAATAAGACAAAATCACTTAGAAGTAACTTTTCAGCAGGATATAGAAGCTTGTTTTAAGTCAATAATTCCTCAATATTGATTAAAAATGATTAGTGAAATAATCTGCCAGTGGAACTAGTCAATATTAAAGAAAGTATTGACTTAAAACAAGCAACCATATCTTGCTGAAAAATGAGTCGTAGGTTAGTTTTTTATGTTAAGTGTATCAGGTTATATACATTAGAAACTAGAAAAAAAGGTTTAAGATTTTGTTTTAGCAACATTTTCTCTTAAGATCATCACCAGCTCTGGAAAGTTCAGTGAACCTCATGCTGCTTGGATTCTGTGCATTCAGAATTTTATACCTTCACATTTTTACATCACACTTTCTCCTTCCACTCAACTTTCTGGGAATATGCTTGGATGAAGATCTTTCAGTCATGGCCTTGAAACTATGTTGTGTAAGGCTTCTGGATTTTGAACTGAATTACTAAAATACATGTTGTTGGTTATATTTTAAACCTAACACACCTAAAACACGTATTTTCTGTCTCACCACAGAATCCTGTGCACACAGGAAGCTGCCTATAGTCGGCGTTGAGCTTATGAAGGGTACTATAATTAATTATTTTTTTTATGTGTTCGGCTTTAACACCTCCGCGCTGTCTGGCAGGAAAGCTATAGCTCTCCTGTTGTGTCAATATGTTTCCTCTATCTGTTCGGTGCCATCAATGTTTAATCCAATCAACTTCCCTGCATTTCGATTCAAACTGTTCCTGCATGACCTTCTGCTTAAACGGGGAGAAGTTGGGAGTAATTATAAAGGCTGAAATTGGTTTCTGACAGATATGCATGCTTGAGGTGTGTATTAATAGCTGTGGTGATGAATGCATCTGACAAAACAGTTTATAGAGGTTGGAATAGGTGTGGAAGTACTTTTCAATCACAGGAAATAGAAAAAAGGAGGAATAGTTAGTTAATATTTGCCATGGTTTTCTTTCTGTTTGTTGCTCCTTTTCTGGATGTTTGCAACTGAAGGGTTATAATTTTGTACGTTTAGCTTTTTGATTTTTCAGAGAAAAGTGTTCAGCACCGACCTACTTTAGGCTGGAGGCATCATCAAAACGCTGCAAAAATGCACAGTCTTACCAAGTGTTTTTGCTTAGTTCCTACTGTAAATATCTGAGTACATTTAAAATATGACAAAACCAACTTAAACGTAACTTTTCAGCAATATATAGGAGCTTGTTTTAAGACAATAATTCTTTAATATTGATTTAAAAATTACTAGTTACAGATAAGTGAAGAGATAGAAGTGTAAAAACCGGCCAGTGGGACTAATGTTTATTTTTCTAAATTGAAAAATGTTACCTAAAACAAGCTGATTTATCTTTCTGAAAAGCTACTTAACGTTAGTTTTGTCTGATTTTAAATGTACTCAGACAAAAATACTTGGTAAGATTTTTGTTTTTGCAGTGGACAGAGATGAGCTCCATCAACTGGAAAATAAAATGTTCTAGTAAAACTTTGTTGAAAGACCTTTTGATTGAACTTCAGTATTTTTGGGTAGAAGTAAGAAATACTGCCACCTGCAGGTGGGAGTTGGCATCGCTTAAACCCAATGTTTTTCACCATTGGCAAGAAAGTTTCAGTACAATCAATTATTTCCACAATAGTGAAATCATGAAAAACTGGATGGACTAGTTGATGTAATTTGACTTTATACAGATTAAAACTCCTTTGATTTGACTGATAAAATGATATTTAAGCACAAAACTGTTATCCTAAAGGTTGTATCTAGAGTTTAGAGGACCGCATAAAAAGCTGTGGTGGGCTGTGAGTTTATGTTTTTCTCAGAGCAAGAAACAGTGGGAGTATGAGGCAGATATAGCTGTAGGAGTTCCTTCTTCTTTGAATGTAACACAAATAGTAAAGTTGAGAACGCCATCGTCTGTGGCAGAATGAAGTCCTGAGGAACGGTAATAAATGTTGGCACGCTAATGCACATCTGATGTCTGCAGATTTGTTTCTCAAACAGGTAAAACAAATGGAAGATGCTTGTTTGATTTCATGGCTGGAATGTGACGGGAACGCCTCCATTTGTGGGAGCGGAAATGTTTTTAATGGCTGTGCAGTTTTTTTAAGCATCAACCAGTCAATGAAGATAACGTTTCAGTCGCTTCCTGTCGCCAGCGACCATTTGTGTTCCTCCAGTTTCCTTTCTGCAGCAACACAGGAAGAGGAATGATGTTACATATAACATGTTGCACTGCTATTGTGACTTCCTTTGGAGTATTGATGAAAAACACGACAACATAGGATACGATTATCAGGTATCGCAGTTTTTTCCTTCCTTCTGCCCGTTTGCTTTGACTGTTGGAAAAAGGTGCATATCGACGCTGCAGAACAAAACATGACAGCCTCACTCAGATGTGGTTCAATGATTTATATTTCTGCAGTTTTGATGTCTCAGTGGAGTGAAAATGCAGCAGGGTGATATGCATACAGTTCCTCTGTTAATTGCAGCCTTCTGCACTGAAAATAATGAAGGAAAGTTCAATGAACGCCGGAGACGGCAACAAATCCAGTTTGAAAGCTGCCTGTGGGATGAAAGTCTGCGCTAGATTCACGACTGAGAACGTGAAATGTCAGCGGGTTCATGCAGAGGTCAGGTAATATCTAGCAGCTTTTAAAATGCCTTTGAATCAACAGTCATTTCAGATTTCTTGTATGAAGACAAAGTAGTAAATTGAAAGGTGAAACTTTGGAGCGTCTTCACATCACCTGCTGTTACTTTCACTGACTCTTTCCAAGGACGAGTTACATAAAGCACTTACAGCGCCGCTGAAAGTGGAGAATAATGAGGAAAAGCCATCGCCGAACTAAACACCACGACACATTCCTGGCCCTCTAAGTTACACCAGGATGTGAAAGAAAAACTGATTCCTGCAGATCATCCCTGACCTTCGTCTCCATTAACTCATTTGGCTCCATTTCCTCTGTTGCTCACTGCTTTTTACTTTGGATGGTTCACCTCAGGTACTTGAGCTCCACTGTTTCCTTTAGCTGCGTTTTCATTGACCTGAAAATTGCACAAATCAAAATTTAAAAAATACATTTTCTCTTTGGAAACACGGTGATTTTGACAGAACTTTTGTTTTGCACTAGAAAGAAGTATTTTTTGCTGCATAAAAATTTATTTATTTCATAAAATTACGATGGAAACACTTTTTTTTATATCACACCAATCATGTGATCAACAACCGGATGTTACTACTGGCTGAAATGATGAAGAAGACAACAGGAGGAAGATGGTGTGTTTTTTAAAGACTTGCCGCCTGAACAGATGTGTCCATGTGTGATTTTTATTACATCTCTTATTTAATGGAAGCACCACAATTGTGAAATTGTTCTTTTTTATTATTATTTACAAGGTTTTGTGGACATTTGTAATTGAAATGCAGCTACTGGCCCTTTTGTCAGTTATATCTAAAGCAGGGCTGGGACTTCAACACATTCATTTCCATTAATTAATTACATTGATTTTAACACCTTACATATTTTAACATTTAATAACTTTGACTAAATGCTTTAAAAAATCTTTGTTTTTGTTTTTTTTGTTTTTATTTATACACATTTCCATCCAGAACTTTTGTTTCTTAAAATGAGTAAATCTAATGCACACATTGCAAACAGCAGCCGTCTCGGCCCACTAAGGTTCATTTCTGCTTCAGAAATGATCTGATGGACACTGGACTGCTGCTGTGTTCAAGTTGTGCCAAAAGGAGTTAGCCTATCATCAAAGCTATTCTAGCATAGCATCTCAATGCTAAACTTGTAGCAGCAGCAGCACAGACGCTGAGCTAATGCTAATGTTAGCGTTAACATTTCTGAAGAATGATCAGGGTTCCTGAAAGCTGAACTTTGCTCCAATCTGATGGTTGAATAACAGATTAAAATCAACAAATATCTTTGTTGTTGAGCTAATAAAATGTTTATTTTGTCGATATTTTTTGATTAAAATGCGATTAATTTAGATTTTTCTTCGATCTGGTGATCATATTTGTGCAGCTTGATCCCCGGATCGTCAGCGGCGGTGACTGTCATCTTACTGCTGCAGACGGAAATAAGGACAGGCTCCTGTAGCTTCTCATCTATAAGAAATAAATTAATAATCTTATGGGAGCTGGAGTCAATTTAACTTGTTTTCCTCAAAGGTAATAATCGTCAGAAACTTGTTGTTCCTGTTGACTGTCAGCTGCACCGAGATGTTTACCCCAATATGAAGACAACCTGCTTTTATTCCCACCACCGGCCATGATGAATGTCTAACCGCTGCCGCCGCGCTGTTTAATGAAACCTGTAATCCAATCTAAAACTTATGAAATGTTGCGACAGAGTAAAGCTTTTCCCACAGCTGCACTGTTCATCTCTGAGACTCTCATTGTGAATGTCACAGTTGGTTTCTCACATGTTGTCAGAGAGGAGCTTGTTTTCACTCTGTGGAGGCATCTCTAAAGAGAATCAACAATGCTTCTGTCTCCAAGTTAAAGGGAGGCGCAGAAACGGCACGTTTGCTGTTTTACACACAAAAACAACTCTGGTTGCTCTTGTTTCGCATATTTCAGCAAAGAACTAATCGATGACGAGCATGCAGCCACACATCGGTGTTTTCATTCACAACCTACATGCTTCTGCGAAGGACAATATATAGAGCTTCACTATTTAAAGGGCTTCTCTTTGTTTTGATATGATGGATGAAACTAACTGCTGCAGAAATTGTGGGAAAAATCCTTAAAATGATGAAGACGTTAACATTGGCTGAAAAATAGAGCGGCGTTGACCTTTGACCTTGTTTTTTCCCTAATGCCTCCTATAACTTACAGCAGCGCTGGAAGACCCAGCTTGTCGGTTTGGAGAAGATTAGTCCGTTGTGGTAATTTTCTAAATCACGAAAGACAAAAGCGTGTTGGAATATAAACAGCCCGAGGCTGATTGTGAAAAAAGGGTTCCTGAATCGTTAAATTAAGCAACGGGTTTGATTTAATTTCACTCGCAAGGCTGGCTAATGGGAAAATTTATGCAGGGAAATACAAAATTAAAGAAAACAGAAGCAGTATTCTCAGTTGGTGGTAAAAGTTAAAAAAGAATAACAGGAAAAAGTTGTTTTTCTTTGTCTTAAGTCTGGTAAAGATGTATGAAGAGCCTTAAATAAACTCATCTTTGATTAAAGCTGCAACTTTTGGTTTGAGAACATTTATCCAGTGGGAATAAAATTAAAATCACTTTGATCCAGTAACAGGAGTCAGGAATCTGTTAACAGAAAAGATCTCTTGCCCATTTCTGCAGGTTAAAATGTTAGAAAGCTGCACCACAGGGGTCAGATGAGGGGTTTCTGCAAAGCCCCGTTTCTACACAATGTAAACAAAGCAACCGGAATAATGAGAATTACTGTAAATAACAGTAAAATAATCTGAATTAAAATTTAATGATAGAACTGATTAAAGGCAATAGTTGGCCATTTATGGGTAAGCCAACAGTTTGACCTACCATCACAAAGATAAACAAAGAAATTTGCCCAAAAGTAGAATTAATGAGGCTAAAATTGAGCTTTTCTGTATCAAATGATCTGGTTCAATATGTTACAAAGCACTGTGTTAGGTACAGTGGAGGATCTGTGATGCTGTGGGCTTGTTAGAGTTGGTGGCAATTTAAACTCATAAAAAATAAACAGAACAAACCTGAAATAGAAAGTTGGTGGCCTTTTCAGTGGAAACGGTTTTCTTCACCATTATCAAGTATATGAGATTGATTGACAGCACTAAGCCCCTCCTCCTGGCTCTGATTGGTTGTTTCTCCAGATAGCAGCTCAGGTAGGAAGTGGAGGTTGGTCTTGTCACATATTATCTGCCTCATAACAAACTGTAGCAACATGGTGACAGTTTTAATAAAACATAATCTTTATAAAAGTTACATGCTGCAGTTTTAAAGTTTTACGACTTTTTACTGGAGCTGCCAGAAAGTGTGGGTGGTGCTGTAAAAACCCCACAGCGTCATGGCAGTTCCACCCGAGCAATGAAAAAGTTTTTACCACCTGAGAGACGATAAAGATCTGCCTCCTGGCCTCTGGCCTTGTATCGGCGTATGAAACATGAGCGGAAAGCAGGAAGTGGTGGAGGCCAGCGTCTCATCACCCGGACCGCGCGGACAGCGCCGTCCGTCCCGCCGTCTGTCCGTCCACTCGTCTCATTTCCATCCCAGTGGCGCGCTGGGTAATAGAGATCAGTAATTGGTTGCTATAAATCCCGGCCGAGGACAAGGTGGGTCAGAACAGGCTGATTACTTAGGCATTACAGTCAATCTAAGCAAGTCCTTGAATTGAAAGATTTGGTGAGGTGGATTCTCATTATGGGGCTCAGTGAACGCCTGCGTTTGAGTGAAAGAAGAGGGGCCAAGGTCCCACTCCCATCCCCTGTTTCAGGACCACATTATGCAATGCTCCAACGCCCTGAGCGGTGCAGACTTGTAAACAGCCAAACACATTTATTTTCCCTCTGGGGTTTTACAGGAATGTGTTTGTGAGGCGATCGGGGGTCTGCGCAGGGCGTTCTGCGGCAGGTCGGGTGTTAAATCACAGATTCAGGGAGCAAAAGGCGCCCATCTTGGCATCTGCCTTCAGCTTCGCAGAGTGGTGTTTATCTTTCAGTGTCGCCGGCAAACAAGCTCTCAAGGTAATTAGCTCTGTCATTTAACATGAAGCAGATTGATGGCTTTGTGGCGAAATGCACCTTTGTGTTATTTTTCATCTCGGAGCCTGTGAGCTTAATCCATTTTAAGCTTCTCGGGATGAAAAAGAGTCTATGGAAGATGAATTAGGGTGTAAAGCTGATAGTCTTTCTCAGCATTCTCTCCAGCTGAAGGTGTGACTTACTGGATTATGGGAACAGTAGTTTCTGCTCCAACTCCTCTAAGGTCTCCGATGCGCCTTTTTATATTCCTGCCTATTTTGATGCTTTTGCTTTTATTATATGTACACACAAAATTTAAAAGTACTTTTTAGTTTCAAATATCTTACTGCACTTAGAAGAAGACAAAAGTAACTTCAGTAAGATATATCTGTTTGGTTTAAGTCTGTAATTCTTGAATATTGATTAAAAAAGTTCAATTTCCACCAGAACAATAGAGTCGGAGCGTCGATTAAACAAGAACTGTACAAAAATATAAATATTTAGCATTTTAGATTGATTAGAAAAAGGAAACAATAGAGACTAAAACTGTTTTTGCTTTTTAGGTCATTTCTTATCTGTAAAAAAAATTGAGTTATTTATTTACCTGCATTTCTTGATGTATTTCTAGTTAAGTGAAAAATCTGCAGAATGAGCCAATTTTCTTATACAGTTCATCTATTAATCGTCATAATTGATTAATCGATTACTGATCGTTAGTTGCTGCCCTTTATATGTTCCACACATTGTGACTGAGACTTTTTTTTAAGTCCCCTTCCTGTTCCCATCAGTTCTCCATAAAAAAGTCTTTGATTCAAAGTGTTCAAAGTCATTTGTCTGCAAAAATAAAGTCAGCCCAAAATGTACAAATCATGTCATGAATAGTAATGGAGCTGTGCTGCTAAATACGAGCTAAATGAGCAAATGTGATAAATTAACTTTGCGTGCATTAAGAATGACGAGCGGGGGGGAAAGATATATGAGGCGTCGTTGCCGTGGGAGCGGTGCAAAACCCCGCCGGGCGAAGTGTTCCCACTCGAGTTAGCATCATCCCTCCACTCCTGGAGCAGCACGCCGCTTCACTTAGCAGCATCCATTTGGGATGCAGCACAAACGCTGTTTTAGCGCTTTTATCTTAATGCACTGCAACAGTCTGGCGCTCTAAAGGCACGATTATGGTACAAGAGGGCGGGGGGCATTTAAACAAGACGTATTTCAACAGCAACTTAGCAACCAAGCTAAACACTGGAGGGCAGATGGCTTTGTGATTCTCATTGCTGATTCACTTCATTTTGCTAAATGGACTCTTTGCATATATTTTAATATAGCACTAATTCTTTGCATCATTATCCCAGTTTAAAGCATCAAACCCTACTGAGTGTGTTTACTGTTGGAGGAGCGTTAATCTGCCACGCAGCAGACTGTTGTCACGTCAACCACCTGCTGCACGCTGTAAGAAAACTGCATCTCAAAGGATCGCAGACGTCTGATGAGTGCCAGAGCAGCAGAGTTTTTACTCAAGTAAAAGTAAAACGTTGCTGTCCGAGAAATTACTCGAGTAAGAAGGAAAAAAGTGATCAGAGCGTCTGATTTAACACTTAAGACAAAAATGTAAAGTTATGTCCAAGTTCTGGTAAGACGAAAAAGCACTTAAACTAAATAACAGAATTACAAAATAATACAGTTGATAAAAATATATTATATGCTAGAACAGGGGAAATACTTCTAATACCAAATGTCTCAGCAGGTAGAAAATGCATGACAAAAACAAAGCAAGTGCACAACAAGTCCTTCCTTAAGTAAGCTGTAGATGTACGGAAGAACATTAGGACCACTACAAACTAAAAAACAAACATTCTTTGGTGCATGTCAGCTATGTTATTAGCATATAAAAATAAATGCATAACTATTTCTTCCTTGTTATATGATTTGTAAAAGTGATTTTTTTCCACACTGGAAGCCACTTGAAAATGTATTTGGTAGGTTTGAGTTTTAAATCTCCATTTACAGCAGAATGTTATGATCTCCACCATTTTATCTACAAAAACTGGACATTTTTGAGTAAAAAAAAAAAAGAAAACATACAGAATTGCAAAAAAAATAAATAAAAACTTTTCTGAAAAAAGTTTTGAGCTCAGAAAATTATAATTTTTTTCTTAAATTTCAAAGATTAATCTGAACATTTCTGACAGGGTTTTCACAAATTTTTGACTTTGAAATTTTCACATTTTTCCTCAATTGTGAAATAAATTTGAGTTTTTTCTAAAAGAAAAGCTACGACTTTTTGAGCTCAGTAAATTTCTTTGTCTTTCTAGAAAATTTCTGAGATTCATTTCAAAATTTTTCAGTTTTCTGGTGTAAATTTACTCTTCAGCTTTTCTTTTTTTATTATTTCTACTCCGGCCCTAATAAGACGTTATAGAAACTTGTCCTGAATATTTGTGATTCTGAGATCAGAATGTTTTTCTATTTTTCTCAGTGGCCCTAATCTTCTTTCGTAGTAGATTTGTCTGTGTCTTATGTTTTTTCTTCATTCAGTGAAGTTACTCTTTGGGTAGTTGATCCAAAAAAATGTAATTTCAGTAATTGTAACCAGTTTCTACCCTCCTCCAATTATTACTTATTAACATTTTTCTTTCCTGATTGGCACGGCGGTGAGGAAACCCCGTCTGTCACCCTGTGAGGGCGTCGGCTCGCTTTAAGAGGCCTCTGATTTAATGGCGCGCTGACCTCCCCATCCGCGTCCCGACATGCGACGGCGAGAGAAACCGTAAAGGAGGAAGATGGATTGGCGGACGAACTTGTATGTCTTTCCCCGGATGGCGGGGAGCGACGGGGAATATTCAGGAGGACGGTGGTGTCGGCGGGGGAAATGACAAAATCAAGCATGATGTTGTTTATTTGCAGACAGGTCTTGTAATGTTACATGACATAATGTCGTGTCACATAACATCAAATCATGTTACAGTAATGTGGGCGAGCCTTTTCACCGCACCCCACTGCAGAAAGAGTCAGCGAAGGAAAATTAAATTACAAAGAGAAAAACACAACAGCTCCATTTTTAAGTGTCTAAAATGGAAACTTTGTTTTTGATTTAAATTCCAGCTGATCAGGAAATCACAGAAAATGGTTGAAGAGCATCTTTTATCATTCATTCTGTTTCTTCCAGTTTTTTCTTTCATGTTTAATAAAATTTTCAGCTCTCTTCTCCTCCTGGAGTCTTAGAAATACTCATAAAAAGACAAAAATATCAAAACTCACAACTTGATTGGTTCAGATGTAAATCTGTGAAATTTGCTGGTGATGAAAGAGTCCTGAAAGAACTGGGGGAAAAGATGAAAACTGTTTTATAGACGATACTGAAAACACAAAGAGAAAGAAATGATAGCTTTCTTTGGAGATCCACAGATCTCTATTTTATTATTATTCACAATTTAACTGAATATTATGTTTCTGTTTGTTTAATTTGACTCAAATGACTGAATCCATATTTTGAGTTTCTTGTTGTGATTAATCAACTTTTATATGTTTTACATTAACTTCAGTTTAATTGTGCTTTTTTTTACCTTTATTTATGATCATATCTTTATCTCACCATGTTCTTCAGCACCACATTTAGCACAGTTTGGTTTTCACAGGTTGGTAGTAATTAGTTACATTTACTTGAGTAACATTTTGGTTAAAATACACTTTAGGTGTATTTTTATTTTTACTAAACAAAACTCTAGATACTGATGATACAAGACAAACTGATGGGAGAGAGAAAGGATGCAGGATATATATATATATATTTTTTTTACATAAATATAACTAAAACACGCAGTGAGGCTTTCAGTTTTCCTTTGCACGTCTGTCATAAACTTGTTGCCCACTAGGAGGATTAAAAAGCTTAAAGTAAAATCTAAAACAACTTTTCCTACTGTAAAAAATAAATACCCCAAATTTAAATTTAAAATTAAGGCAACACATTACACTGCAAAAACACAAAATCTTACCAAGTATTTTAACTAGTTTGTAGTACAAATATCCTAATACACTTGAAATAAGAGAAAACTAACTTTTAACTTTAACTTGATTCTTGAGAATAGGGACAAAACAGGTCCTATGGATAAAGCATGAAATTTGAATAAAATATACACAAAATATATTTTTTTCAAATATCTAACTAAACTAACCTGGGTCATGTGAGCACAACAATGTATATTTTTCTTTTTTTTGCTGAATATTTTTTTATTTTAAACATTGTAGTCGGTGGATGATGCCTGTAAAAGCCCTTGTCCAGGAGCAGAACTCAACACATTCTTATAGTTTAAAACAATTAAAGAAATACTGAAATTATATATTATGACAATTAAGTATAAGTAGTCATATAAATAATTATAAAAGTATCGATAAATTGAATTAAAAATAATTTTTAGATATTTTCCAACTCCGTTAAAATTTGTCCTTAGTTTTTGTCAACACCGTCAGAAATGAAAAGAATGTAAAAAAATCAGGCATTATTGGGGGGCACCAGAACTTCTGAGGACCCCATGACGTTGTCTTTTCTCTTCCTTTGCTAGGAGGGCTAGTTAGCTCCGGTTAGCTTAAGTTATTCTTTAGTTTTTTCTTCTGTTTTATTCCTAAGTTGTTTGTCACAACCATGATGTGTCAACTCCATAACTGACAATTTACAAAACTTTGATGAAATTTTGCGAAATAAAAGCTTAATTTTGGTAAACTGTAAAGATTTAATGGACCTGACGAGCTACAATACGGCCTCCTTCAGAATAACATCATATAAATTGAGGTAGTTTGGCATTTCGTCAACTCCGTCAGATGTCAACTCCGTCAGAGTTTTTCTGACTCTTTCAGTGAAATTGTTGTCAAATCTCACTTAATTGTGCAACTAATTCATTTTAATGTATTTTACATGAATTGCATTACTTCACATGTACCAAGTTTTTCATTTTACTCACTAGTTTGTCACCACCTTCAGTTCTGTGTCAACTCCGTCATGCACTGTCAACTCCATCAGATGGACTTTTTCTTGTTTTTTGTTTTAAATAATATTTATTTTATTTCTTGAGAAGCATTTGTCTGTAAATTGAGTAAAAATATCACTAATGGGGTATTTTAAAAATCATTTTATATTTATTTTTGTCAGATGGTGATGACAAAGTTTTGGGTCAGGTCGATTAAAAATGTAATTTTTAAAAAAAAATTCGCAACTGGGAGCCTGTACCTTAGCATCTTCATATTTTCTAAACATTATTTGTCATATTTGCATACATAAGGTTGAGAAATAATAAAAAAAAAATATGGGAAAATTAAAACCCATTTTGTCCCTATTCTCAAGAATCACTGTTATAAGTAACTTTTTAGGGGCTTGTTTTAATTTGATTATTGAATAATAATAAAAATGATTAATTTCATTGGCTGATTTTTTCACTTTTAATTTTCCCTCATGTTATAAGTTAAATAATCTGCCAGTAAAACTAGTACTTTTACATTAATATTATTTAATTATTGACCGAAAACAAGCTCTGAAAAGTTACTTATATGTTAGTTTTGTCATATTTCAAGTGAACAAAAATATTTGCACTAAAAACTAGTTAAAATACTTGGTAAGATTTAGTGTTTTTACAGTGTACAACAAATATTAATTACATTTTACTATGTTCAGTAATTTAATTTAACTACATTCAAATAGAAAATATGAATTAAGTGTAATTTATACAAATTAGGTTGAATAATATAAATTTATACAAATAATTAAATCTAATTACATGTTATAGGACTGATGTAAACTGACCAACAACAGTTAGTAACAGCCATCATATGCAAATAAAACCAACATGTCAGCTTATAAATGCAAGTCTAATGAGTATGAAACACTAACAAAAATAAACCGGAAGTGATTTAGTAAAACTGAAACTTTTTATTCAGTTTACTCATTTTATTTAACTAGAATAAGTAGATTTTACTCCAAACAATTTCAGATTTAAGAAAAAAAAACTCTCACAAAGTTTAAAAAGTTCTTACATTAATTTTGTTTTACTTAACACAGTAATGGATGATTTATGTTTTATTTTACTACTTTAACCTTTTGATTCTGTTATTTTCTCCCCTCTTTGTTATGTTTCCTGTTGCAAACTTCCCTGAAACCAAACCAGCGTTTCCTCCTCTCCTCTCATGTCTGGGTTTTCTGAGTGGATTTAAATGTGTTGCTGTGTATTTCTGGAATAATAAACCTGCCTAATTACTTTTTTTAGCCCTGGAAAGCACTCTGGGTCGCACATGTTTCACAAAAAGTGCCGCAGAACGAGGCTTTGTTGCTGTGATGTACATCGTTCTGGACTCAGTTCCTGTTTTACTTTAATGTCAGAAATCCCATTTTGGTTCCAGCAGCCCGTGCTTGTTAGTTTAAAAAATCCTTCTGTCTTCTTGTAGGAATTTTTTTTTCTCCGTTTGTCATAAATTTAGATTAAACACAGCCTCGCCACAGCCTGGTCATTACCTCCAGTCTCATAGGAAATTAGCTGTCACTTGGCCGTACTCAGAAGCCATCAGCCTCCAGAAGTGAGAGTCAAACAGCAGCACTTCATCTAAAGGTCCTTTCAATAAGCATTAGTTATCTTGTAATGTGATCCCATAAATCTTCACAGGAATCTTGTTACATCGTGTTGTTAGAGCTGCATACTTGTGAGTCAAAGCTGCAGACTGTGTATGAGTATTATTTGACGCTTGGGGTTTTATGTGGCGTTGCCTCCTCTCTGGAGGAAGAAGGAATCCCTGCAGGTCCTGAGCCAACACTCTGGAATTACAACGTTCAGGAAGAGTGGCCACGTTTTTTAAAACTCACAGGTTCAAATCCTGCAGAAACACAAAGTCTTACCAAGTATTTTTAGTTTCTAGTGCAAATATTTAAGGGCAATTGAAGACAAAGCTAACTTTTCAGAAAGCTGTATGAGCTTGTTTTAAGTCAATAATTCCTTAATATTGATGAAGAAATCCTACATTATTTCACCTACAACAAAACATTTTCCCATGTTTTAAATGAAATAGTCTGCCAGTGGAACTAGCACTTTATTTTTATTAATTATTGACTTAAAACAAGTTTCTATATCTTACTGAAAAACAGAAGCTTTTGGGAAAACATTCCCTTTTTGTGTTTTTTTACTTCACTACACTTTTTACTTTTACTATTATTACAAAGTTGAATTATAGTTGAAATATAAGTCGAACTAGAAACTAGACCAAAAATACTTAGTAAGATTTTGTGTTTTGTAGTGAATGAAGTTATTCAGGCAGCTTTAACTACATGATGGAGGCTGCAGATCCCGTTGCTATGGCGCCTGCACTGCAAAAACACAAAACTTTACCATTTTAGCTCCATTTCATGTCTAGTTTCAACAGAAATTAAATAAAACTATCTTACAGTTAAACTTTTCAACAAGATACAGGAGCTTGTTTTCAGTAAATAATTCTATAATATATGATCAAAAGTGCTACTTCCACTGGCAGATTATTTCACTTATAACAAGACACATTTCCCATATTACAAGTCAAATAATCTGCCAGTGGAAGGAAGATTTTCTGCTCAGATTAAACCGAAGTTGAACTTTTTGGATCAGTGTCCTCACAGTGAAACACGGTGGTGGCAGCATCATGCTTCCAGGATGGTTTCTGCTTTGTACTTGGGGTAAATGAATGTTGTAATTACATTTATGAATACAGTATTTATGTGATTTTTTTAGCACACCTTTAAAAAAACCAACGTTAAGTCAGATCTGCATGAGTTCAGGAAAACTAAAAGTGATTTTGCTGAATATTTTTATGATAATGTTGATTCTAAATTAAGCAAATTTCAGTTGTATGCCAGCTTTAGCATCCCAGCTGTTAGAAATATACATGAGGTCAACACCCAGAATGCAGAGTGTTGCAGACTTTGAAATTCAACATGTAGATTTTTTTTTATTTCCTGATTATTAGTTGAAGATTTTCCGTGGAGATTTCCGCTGCGTTTTTGTTGAAGTTGTGAGCAAACGGTGTTCAGTCGTCCTGTTGCAGTAGAAAGAGCCGTCTTCGCCCCATCATACCTCTCGGTTCCTTTGGAGTTTTGCTCTCTGATGTTGTTTGTCCATGAGAACCTGCTGTGCCACCAGCTTCAGAGCCGACCGACACCATATGTTTGCATTTCTGGGTTTTTGGGGGTTTTGCATGGACTTCCATTAATTAAAGCACTTTGTTAGCAAAGACAGCACAGCCTTAAAAGAGATGAATAGTTTCTAAATTTATCTTCAAGCGGTTGTGGACTCTCTCTCAGTTTGGAGGCGCAGACAGGAACACCGACTGGAAGCCTTGTTAATGTCGGCTACTGCTGTGAAGCGGAGCCACCTAAAAATACTCTGCTTTCAGGGCGGCGGTGCGGTTTCAACGGTTTTACCTCTGAAGGAGAGCGCTGCGGATCGATCCGTTTGGTTGTGTTGTTGTGACTTTGGAGCCGGACAACTTGTTTGTTTTGGTCTGCTTAACACTGTTTCCTCTGGACTGAACATGGAGCATTTCTGGGTTTGAACCAGTAAAAAAGTGAAAATTAAACGTCGGATTTTGTCATTTGAATGATTGTTGTTACTGTTTCCTATTGACAAAGCTTTGGAGGAGTGTGTGTCTATTTTCCATCTAAGATACGTTTAAGTTCATTGCAGCTTAATAAAATTGCTCAGTATAATTTTAAGTATTTGAAGTTATTTCAAAAGATATTTTCCATCATTATGCAACTGTTATTAAAACATGTTTTTTACATATTTGTTAAAATTATCACCTTGACAGTATATGAAACAGATAATCTGTGAAAAAAATCTCCTCTGCTGCTTCCTGTACTAATTACAACCAATCAGAGCCAGGAGGCGGGTCTTAGCTCTGTCAATCACCCCAAGCACGCCTTCTTTCTGCTACACAACAGCTGCATGTCATGAATGCTAATGCTGGTTAGCATGGCCTCCAATGATGGTGGAAAAACAGTTTTCCTGGAATCATAAGTTGTTTATCTGCCATTAGCACATTTAGCAGCGAGTAAACGAGGTTGATTGGCAGCGTTAAGACCCTCCTCCTGGCTGTGATTGGTTGTTCCTGACCGGGAACGATTCGGTTCTTTAGACTGTAACTTCAGGAGGAGGTGGAGAACATCGATCTGTTCATAGTCTCATGCTGTGACAACATGGTGACAGTTTTAACAAATATGTTAAAAACATATTTTTATAAAACTTACATACTGCACCTTTAAATTGGAGGATTTTTTTTAAAGATGAGTGTCCATCAAAAGTTGGGATATTTTAGCCAACGTTTAATTATTTAGTGTTACCATGCAAAGAAAAAAATACCTTGAAGCATTTCATAACTTATTTCAAAATTCATTTATTTTATTTCATTTTTTAATTTTATGTGGGTTTTTTCAGTATAAACACTCCAGACTTTCTTCTGTTTGTGAGAAAACATAAAATAGAGTGTCTAACTTTTCATCCCGATGGACACGAGGGGTCCAGCGCTTAATTATTTAATGTTGCTATGGAACAAAGCAACATTATGGAACAAATATTGTTCCATAATGTTTCCAAATATTTTTTGGAAAATGTTCCAAAAAATATTTGGAAACATTTTCAAGCTTATTTCTGATTTCACAACTCATGTATGTGAATTCATCCTTTATTTTTATGTTTTTTTCTTTAGGATAAACATTAAAAAATGTCTTTTTTTCCCTTTTATTTCAGAGCAGACATGGAATAAAAAATTAGTTAAAAATCAGGCGCACAGATATACTGTACATTTATATTTGTGTGATTTAATTTTCTCAAGGAAAATTAGAGACACTTCAGAGTAAATAAATCCTGATTTGCAGTGAAACGTCTTCGGTTCGTTCGCGCCACAATCACATTAACAGAGAATTGATTTTCGCTCGGCGTGTTAAAAACGCACACAGACGTTAATGTAGTTACAGCCAGTCTACGGCCGTCAGCTGAACTGTCAGCTGTGTTCCTGTTCCGCTGCGCGTCCTGAAAGTGCTGTGCAGAGAAAAACGTCTCTCTGGCTGCTGTCAATACGCCGATACACCTGGCTCATCAGAAAAATATGCAGCGCTGCGTCTTCACCCTCATGCAGATGAGGAGCTGCTGCCCAAACATTCACACCTCTTTACGCTTTTCACCTTTTTGTTTAGAGTTTTGCCACCATGAAGTCGAGGAAAAAATATAATTTTGTAAAGTTTTTGGCAGAATCTGAAAAGTGTGGTGTGCATCTGTATCGTGAAGAAATGTAGCCCCTCAGCATTATGCTGCTACCTCCATGTTTCATCATATGGACAGTCTGTGTTGTACACTAACCTAATAACTTAAAAACAAGCATGCAGAAAAGTTACTTATGACTTAGTTTTGTTTTATTTCAAATATGCTGAGATATTTGCACTAACATCTAAAACAAAAATAATTGGAAAATTGTGTTTTTGCAGAGACTGTAAAGATGACAAAACTTTTCTAAAAAATTCAGTTTTTTCTTTCCTGTAACATTTTGCAGTTTTAAAGAAACTTATTTTTCTGTTCTGACCCAAAATGTCTCTTTGGATTCTAAAGTTTGCAAACTCTTATTCTGGAAACTAACTAAATATAACTTTATTTGTAATTTGATGTCATTTTATCACCAGATTTTATTTTCTACCACAAATAATCTTTTTATTTGTGGTAGTTTAAACACTTTGGATGCTGTGAGGTGGATCTGGTTCAGCCATGTTTGTTTCGGACGTTTCGGTCGGAGTGACAGCTTGGAAACATCTGCGGTCAGTAAACCAGGAAGTGTTTCAGAGGACAGGAAGTCGATGTACAGCTGGGTTTACATCATTTCTGCCTTTGTGACACCATGAAAACTCACACGTTCACTCACACCGAGGCATTACTGTCACTAGTTTATAGAGGAATGATTCTCATTTCCTCTTGAGCTTCCAGGGACGTTTAGGGAAACGTTTTCTTGATGGTTTGTTTTATTAAGAGCTAAATCTGATGATGTATTCGGGAAATATTTCTAAATTTCAGCCAAACATTTGCTGGGAAACAGAAATTTGGAGACTAATGTTAGAAATGCTGGAGAAAAAAACTGAAAATTTTGACTTTTGAAACTGAAAACCTACAATTAATGTAAGATTCTTCCCCATGATGAACATAGGGCTGCGATTAATGATTACTTCAGTAATTGATTATTCTGACAAATGATTAAACAATTGCCACATTTTTCAGATTTTACATTTCAACAACTTCATACAAAATTAGAAATGCATTAAAAATCCAAATATATTATTGCTTTAAAAGGTAAAACAGCAACTGACCAAAAATACTAAAAAATACTTCAAGCATCATCAGACGTCTTTCTGCTTCGCTTTGTATCAATAGAGTCAATCTGGTGATTATTTTTCTTAATTAATAATTCAATGCCAAAGGTGCTTAATGGATTTTTTTGCATTATTTGAAACAGGTGATGCTAAAACTGCAACTTTATGAGTTCATTGTTGAACATATTTTCAGACAAAAGTGTTTTTTTATCTTAAATGCAAATTCCATTGTTTTTTTTGGTTTTTTTTTGCAGTTTTGGCTTAATTGTTGCTCTGATTGTGTTGTTCTTGCGCTCCAGTTGATTATTATTTAATCGATTAATCTGATTAATCGTTTTGGACCTGATTTAAGTTGCTGAAAGATGAAAGTTCCCCTTATTTTTAGCTTTCCAGCAAAATGCTAAATGTCCTGCCTGTTTACTCCAGTTAACGATTAATTGATTACCAAATTAGTTGATGGTTATTTCAATAATTGATTAATCTGATTAATCGTTTTGACCCTAAACTGTTGCTAAAAGGTGAAGGTTCCCTTCATTTTTAGAAAATTGATAAATGTTTTGTCCCAACATTGATTCCTTTGAAGTTCTAAGGGTCTGAATACTCTAGTTAACGATTAGTGGATTACTAAATTATTTGATGATTATTTCCATAGTCAGTTCATCCGATTAATCGTTCCAGTCCCAGGCCGAGACTCAACCCGTCAGAAATGTCCATTTCTGTGATTTGTTTCATTTAAGGACAAATATTTTCGAGCAGCAATTTGTTCCTTTTTTTGTTTTCACGTCCTAAAGACACAAACATAATTACTTTTTAAGCCCAGACATCTATTAAGTGGCAGAAAATTGCTCTGGAATTCAAACAAAGGAAAGAAAGCGAGCAGACTGAATGTTTCTCCTCAGCAAGGCAGAGAGCGCTCTCAACAAAACCAGAAAATCACCTAACAGGTGCCCTTGAGACGGCTGAACAATTACATTCTGATTCATTAGCAGCCTGCAATGTCAAGCCACTTCTGAATGCTTCTAATGTCTCTTTCTATTATTCTTTGTTCTCCTCTGCAGAGATCAATATGGGAGAGTGAGGACTTGTGTTGATTCTTTATGTCTCCAAAGAGAGGAAAAGTTAAAGGACAAAAAAGCAACAGAAAGTCTGAAGGTACAGCGACGTGTCAGCTAGCCGGCTAACAATAGTGGAGCTAGCGCGTGTTGCTAGCCAGCAGACTGGAACATCATGCTTCAGTAAAGCTGCAAGCGGTGCAAAAAGAACAGAGAGGCAACTTTGTGCATCAGGGCCGCTCATTCGATTATGTGAAATAATCTACCTTAAGAAACGCGCGAGTGAATGCTAAACGAGATTCTCCCGTGCGGCTGATGATTACCATTTTGTCTCCAAATTGAAACCAAGCCGAAGGTAGACGCTAATTTAAATAAGGGAATCTAAAAGAGAACTGGAGGTAAAATCAAATTCTGACGGGAAGCAGAACTGATGGAAACGTGAAGCTAAAGTAACCTTGACGCGCGGCTTCTCCCCGCCACGCCGTAATGTGTTTCATTGTGTTTGTGCCGTATTGTACGCTCCCCTCATTCATAGCCCAGCTCTGCTTAATGGACTAACCTGCCAAACTCGCAGCAGCACAAACACAAAGGGCCTGCTGTTTTTAAAATGATTGAGCCATGACTTGTCAGCAAGAATCTGCTCTCGCCCTTGAATGCTAATTACGTGATATTTATGCAAAGTCACGAGCCGACTCCCGGAGGATCTTAGACTGGATTTCTGAACTCTTAAAACAAATCTTAACGTGTTGTCAGCATAACAATGTCAATAAAATGACACTTCACTTTGTGTCAGGAAGGCACTTTTTCTTCCTCCCAACAGAAAAGGCTTTCAGATCCCCCACCCTCACTCAGCCCATCACAATCTGTGACACAGTTTCGACAATCAGCCTGACAGCTGCCCTAAAACAAATGAAAATGTATGAACTGAAAATGCTAATGCAGCCCGACTCATTGTGAAAGTTTCTGTTTAAATGTTTGCTGAAATCACTGCGCAGGGTTATTTTATGAATCATTTTAATTGTGTTTGTGAGCCTTTGACTAGTCGCCGTTCCTGCAGAAACCAAGACGGAGGGTGATTATGTGCTGGTTACTTGCATCCTGATGACCCGGTTGAAAATCAATTGCTGGGGTGGCGGGATCGAGTTAATTACCGCGCCCCTCAATGGCAAATAACCATAATTGAATCATGAGTTTTTTCGCTGAATCACGTGATTTTCCCAGCAGCCTGGTGGTTGTCAGATTCTCTGGACCATGAAATTAATACAGGCGAGGCGCTGAAATGAGCCACAGCTGCAGTCAAGTAAAACTACAGGACACTGCAGATCATCCAACAAAAACTTACATTCTGCAGATAAGAGGAGAAGTTCTGAAACGGCCAAAAATCACAAGAAAAGGCAGTTTATTAAAAAAAAACAAAGCAAGAAGTCACTTCCACTTATGGACTACAGTCATGTTATTGTCAGGTCAGCAGTTTGAATACAAATGCATCTCGTTAACATAATTATCAGTTTCAGTCCTTCTCTGATTGGTCGGCTTTAAACTTTAGGAATGTTCATGATTGGTTGATATTTATTTGAGACAGCTGATAATGTTTTTATTGTTTCCAGTTATTAACCAAATGGTTGAGCACATTGGATGTTATTCATTTCATTAAATTTTACAGATAATTTCTCTCAACTGAACAAGAAATAATCCAGCAATAAATTTGACGATGGCAAAGAAACATTAAAGGACGGAGAACTTCAAACATTTACAAGTTAAATTTCTGAGGTTTTTTTCTGTAGGACCCTTTTTAGCTCATAGAATTTCTTATTTTTATTTATTTGTTTTATTTCTGAGCTCAATCTAAAAATTTCAGGGGGGTTTTCTCAGAAATTTGAGCTCAGAAATGTCCAAGTTTTTTCTAGACAATTTGAGATTAATCTCAAAATTAGATTTTTTTTTTCATTCAAATTTATTACTTTTGATCTTAGAGAATTTCCTTGTGATCTCTTTTTTTGCCTGAGCTCAGAAATGTGCAATTTCTGAGATTATGTTAAAACATTTGTTTTTTTCCCTCAAACATTTTTAACTTTTCAAGCTCTGAAATTTCCAAGATTTTTCTAACAAATTTTCTGAGATTAATATAAAAAAAAATTCTGACTTTTCTCTTGCAAATTTACAACTTTTTCAGCTCAAAAATATTCATGTTTTCTAGAAAATTTCTGAAATTAATCTCAAAACTTCAGATTTTCTCTTGCAAATTTTCGACTTTGAGCTCAGAAATTACCCAGTGTTTTTTTTTTTCTAGAAAATTTCAGATTAATCTAAAAATGTCTGAGTTTTTTTTTTTTTTTGGCAAAATGTGCTCCTTTTCTCCACCTACAGCGGCCCTAATAAGCTGTTGTTCCCTTGGGTTTCCTCCAGTCAGCTTGGTGACATTTAGCAGCAGATGCCTCCTGCAGGATTCCTCTGCAGCCACAGACTTTTCTGTATTACCTGCTTGTGCCACCAGGTGAAGCCCCTTACTTTTTAATGAGATGGAAAGACAAGGGAGTTTGTCATAAGCGTTGGGCTTAATTTGTAAAAATGAGCACAACTCCTTCCCCTGCAAGTCAGCGACAGGGAGGGGGGGCATTGTTCCAGCCTGCCTCTGCTAACTGTGTCAGTTGTGTTAATGAACTGTGCTGCAGAAAGTGGTAAAAAAATCTGTGGCAGGTTAGCAGCTTAGCTTGTGTCGGCTCCACAGAGCCGCGGCTGCCAGCGGAGAGCGGCTGCAGCGGCTAGCTGCTAACGAGCAGCAGAATCTGAGGCTCTGCCTCCAATCAGGTCCAGCAGTTGCAGCAACATGTTGGCAGCGCTGACGAGGGTCTGGGGTTGTAAACTGGGTTCTGGAGTGTTGGTGGTTTTCACTGGGACTCACACTCACACACACACACACGGCAGGTATGAGTGTGAAGGAGACGGGGTTAATTAAATCAGAGCTTGCTTGTTTTGGTCCTTTATCGCTGCACCAACTTCTGTGAGACTCCCTTTATATCTCTAATAAGAAGAAAAGTTTTTAAAATGAGTCACATGTGAGCCATGATGTTTTTACAGTAAATCAGGCCCTCAGGGGCCCCTTGAAGAAGCTGCTCTGCTTTAACACACCTGAATCAATAATTAGAGTGATTACGCCTGGTAGGACAGCGACCCTGGAGGACTGCCACGTCTAATGTTGTACAACTTATTTATGTTTCTAGGGCGGGTATTCTTTTTAGAGACTTGGAGGCTGTTGGTGATGTGCCAAAACTTTTTATTTTTACCCTGAACAGTGATTTTGTTTCATTCCAGATCTGGAAAAGAAGCTGTTTTTACTCCATTCTGCCAGTTTTGTCTTTTACTGCCAATAATGAATTGGTTAAATATAAGAAAAAAGAAATTCTTGTTGATGACATTGCAGTTTAGGGTTTCCTATTTCAAACATTGCAACTTTTATTTTTAATAATATTAAATTGTAGGATTTTACATTAAAACAAGACCTGCTTTCTAATGCAATTATCACAGTTCATTTAAAATAAGACGAAACTTTTTCCATTTGCAGGTTACTTCACTAATCTGAACTGGAATTCTTCATCAATATTAAGGAATTACTGAGTTAAATTAAGCTCCTATATGTTTCTGAAAAGTTACTTGTAAGTCAGTTTTGTCTGATTTCAAGTGTGCTAAGATAACTGCTCTAGAAAGTGGAACAGAAAAACTCGGTGAGGTTTTGTGTTTTTGCAGTGTAGCTTTGGTTTCCCCTTCTGTCGTTGTACTGAGGCTGGAATAAAAGAGAGACAAACACTACAGTTCTGATTGCTTCAGCTAGCACAAATTCATCATAAAACTTTTAATATTTACAAATCTGAAAAGTTACTTGTATGTTAGCCTTGATATAATTTCAAGTGCACAAGAAACTAGATTAAAACACCGTTTTGTTTTTGCAGTGTAAAATCCTAATTAGAAAATGTTGACCATCAGATTCCTAAAAACTTGGAGTTGTTCCTCGGCTCCTGCAGAAGGATCTGTCCCTTTTTTTTGCCGTCTCTTTAAATCACATCCCATCCAACTGTCATGGTGAAAAAATCTATTTCTGCCAACTCACAATTTCTGACAAATCCACTTAATAAGTCAGCATCTAATCAGTCCAATTTGAAGACGGGGATGGAGGGAAGGATGAGAGGAGAAAGCCAAAGGAAAGATGAAGTGGTGGCGGGTGGGAGGGGGTGTCGGCGGCGCCCACCCCTGCCTGGCCCTGACACCTTGTGAAGAGTCCTCATTCATCACACGGCGCAGGGCTTTAGCCCCGTAAATCACTGTGGATAAAGGACGCGCCATAAAGAATGGAATTGTGAAGGTAAGGGTTTTAAATCCCCCTAGATGATCCGAGATAAACACAGAGAGACTTTTGACAGTCCCTCGTTACCGCCACAAGCGAGAGGAGCTGTCACCGCTCCCTCCTCGCCTTTCATCTCTTGGTAACAGTCTGGCTGCTAATATCCTCAATTATCTCTGCAATATGTTGCTGGGAAAAAGGGAAAGTTCCGAGGAGGCATTCACGCAGCCTGAAAGTTTTTAATTTGACAGCTTGTGGTGTAATGATGAGTAGTGAAGGGGGGGAGGAGGGGGCCGCGGCCCGTTTTAGGACGGTGACAGGTGATTGGGCCGGACTGGGACCGGCTCCGGGATGTCAGGAAGGCAAATAGACGTTTCACAGGAAAATGCTGCAGTATCCCAGCTGTGAACGCCAACGGGTTTCATTCAGGGGAGGGAGGGGAAATATTTTCATTGAGAGAATCTTTTATTTCTAATCGAATGTTTTTCCTCATGTCTGCTGCACATGAGGTTAATCAGCACTTTCCACAACATTTAAAGTTTCCATCAGATGTTTTTACCCACTAAACTTGGACATGGATGTAAATAAACTGAGCCTGTTATGATTTATATCCAGTGTGTCAAACTCATTTTTATTTTGTGCCACATTTAGATCATGAATGTCCTCAAAGGGCCAGATGTGGCAGATATACATAAAACTAGCTATTAATAAACTAAAACATAGTTTTCTCTGGATTCAGTTTGTAAATTATATTTAACATCTTTTCACATTTATGTAATTTGGCCTTGGAGAAATAAAAACTGATAAGATTTGATTGATAAGAGATAATTTAAGCACAAGTCGTCATGAACTTGTATTTCTGTGGTTTCTGAGGTTTAGAGAGCCACAGAAATGGATCTGGTCTCTGTTTTCACATTTACTTGAGTAACCTTTTGGGAAAACAGTTACTTTTAGGAGTATTTTTACGACATTGTGCTTTCTACTCTTACTAGAGTAATGTTATTATGAGGGACCGGTTCTCTTACTTGAGTAAATTTTCTGGATGCTCTGCCCTCTGTGAGTAACTTCACTGAATGAAGAACAACCAAACATTTACCCGACACAATCCTGCAGTTTTTGCTACTTTATGTTTTGTATTGAAAGGAGCTGAATTTTTAAACATTGTTTTTAAGTCTGACAGACTCGCCTTGGTCCCTCCGATCACACCATTGTGGTCAAACGTCTCGATCATCAGACCAAGAAACGTTGAACTTCAGCTCTTGGTCTGTTTTGGTGATTGTGGTCTCCCAGTAGATCCTATGGTAGACCAAAGCTTTGATCACTCATTGATCGTTTCAGATCATTCTAATCAATCACCTTCATCTAAAGTCAAGTTGTTGAATCTTGGAAGCAAAGGTCTTATTAGTAATTAAAGTTACCAGAGACCCAATCATCTAGACAACTGTCCCTCTGGTCTGATTTAAAAGCTACAGTTGGATGTCTGTGGCATAGATGTGGTAGAAAATAACAGAAAAGGACAAAAAAAGCCAGAAAGTAGAATCATTTAAAGGGTAAGTTATTGTGGACCTGGAACTGAGCCTTGAATCCTGCAAGGTAAGCAGTTACAGTCAGAGAACAGAATTTCCTCTCAGCTGGTTAGAAACTCTTGAGGTGTTTTGTTTTCTCCATTTTGCTCAGAATCCTGTTCAGCTTTGATTCCATCCATGTGACAGAAAACTGGTTGAGGTGGACGGCGGACCGAAGCTTTTATGGACCCAATCACACTCAGTGATTGGTTGTTGAACCTTGGAAGCAAAGGTTGGTTAGGTTCTTCTCCGATTGAATGAAGTCCAGTTTGGGCCATGATGAATGCATGGAAACATCTCAGTGCAGCTGTTAATGGGATCTTAGACAGATGAGGAAGCTTCACAAAGGCAGGTCAGTCGAGTGCGATGATGGTGATGATGATGATGATGGTCAAAGTGCATAGCCATGGAGACTGGAGGGGCACAAGGTCGTTGCAGGAAGGTTGGCTTCCAGAAAATATCTTCCCTCCAAACTGCCAAGGTAGTAATTATCTTTTTTCCCTACCTGATTTATTTACACACAACTTCATGTTGGAGGATAAACCGATCGATCATCCCAGCGTCTCCAGTCACAAGTGAACGCGATAAATCATGGCTTTGCTCTCAGGTTTATGACATATTGGCCATCCTGCAGGTGTGCTGTTGCAGAGTAGTTGGTGGTCCAGGAGAAGATGTTAAAATGCCTGGATTTTACTCCAATTTATCATTTCAAGAGGTTTTCTTGGTTGTGTTTGAATGATTTAACTCTCTCTTTGAGCAGAAGTATCAGAGCTCTTGACTTGGCAACTTTTGGAAATTCTCGTTTGGAAAAACTCCAAGCCTGTTAGATTGTGGCTCGCAGACGTCCTGTGAGAGTATCAACTATCGATTATTATAGTGATCAATTACTCGATTGAATATTCTGAAGATTAATCTCAGAATCTCATTTTTAGACAATATTTTAACTCCATTAAATATGCAAATATGCAATTCCCTTTTAGATGAGAAAATAAACAATTTATTCCTCAAAATTCCATGAAATAGCTCTAATTTAATGAGCCCTTGAAGATTTGTGGCATGTTAATTTGAATATGATGGGTATAGGACGGTGTGTACGCTGGTTTTTTAGCTAAGCCGTATAGCACTGAATTTCCTTTTGCACAATTTATCATTTTTCTCTCTTTCTACCAAAAACTGGATGAGAAAGTCTTCAGTTTGGTGCTTTAAAGGATACATTTGTTACCAGAGATTTCATAATTCATTTTATGTTATTTCTGTTGTTTTGTTTATTTATTTTGGATATTTAAAATGTTTTCTAGTGCATTCCAGTGTTAAATGTTCACTAGAAATTAAAGTTTATTGAGCTTTGAGACTGTGTGCCTGCATTTTTATGTCATCTGTGCTACTTAGAAATGGTCTGAAAACAACAATATTGTCATTTATCGCAATAACTTCTGGAGGAATTTATCGTCCAGCAATATTCATCGTGCTGTACAGATTCTAGATTAATGTGTGAAAGGACTCATCTTTTTTCATCTTTTTTAATCTTTTTTCATCTTGTTGACATTTTCTGGTGTCAGGTTTGGTGTTTCCATTTCCACGTTGGGAGACTCAAGGTAGTTTCCGTCCCTAACGTTGCCGGTTTTCTGTTGCTGCAGAAATTGCTCGGGTTTATTCAGCTTCCATCGCTAAAAGACAAAGTCAATAGCTTCTGTGGCATAATGACTGAGTACGCACTTTCCAGCTCACATTAAGGGCTTTTTCTTGATAGATAAAAGTCCCAAATAATGCCTCCTGTGATGGAGTGAAACCAGGATAACAAATTGGCCCTTTGTGATAACAACCCCCCCGTGAGGTTCCCGGGCGTGAAAAAGATGGACTGGCAGCTTTGAGGAGAGTCAGGTCTGCAGCAGCGCGGCGCCAGGGGAGCGGCTCCGTGCCCTACAGAAGGATGGATTGTGTAGATTTGTAATGGTTCCTCTGCTTTTGACAAAATAACCCAACCTGCAACCTTCATTCTCATTGGTGGAGTGAAAGGGCAGGAGCAGAGGAGCTGGTCTGAGATAAGTGAAGTCTGTCGCTCTGAATGCTGTTATAAATCGCAGCTATCTGAGCCGTGTGTGTGAGACAAGCAAGCTGTCTCCACTGACATCCTCCTTTCGACTTGACATGCAAAAAAACAAATTGATACAAAGCAGAGACGAGCAGCGAAGGCTGAGCAGTGGGAGGTGATGCCGTGCTGAACCGCTGCAGACCAAGCTGCAAAGTGCTTTTCCTGAATTTAAATAATGTGCACACTCTTAAAGGACAGAGGGATCTGAGGCCTTCTCTAATTAAACTCCATGGATTGTTCCTCCTGATTCGGAGCGCGGTATAATTCTGCAAAGTGTCTCTGAGACGCAGCGTGATTCAGAAGCCCAATTATTTACCAAACGCTGCGAGGAGGCTTAAAAGTTGAGAAACGTGGTGCAATTTAACCCTGAGGTGTAAAACACCCACCTGGTTCTGACCCGACCCAACCGCACAACCGAGGTGCAGACGGGTCGTCTGTTTATTTAAATTTTCATCAGGAATCATTCATACAGCCATCACCCTCTTTATAAATACAAGACGCTTTTATTCAGATTCTAATTAGACATATTTCTCTATCAATAAATATTTAGGTCAGAATCGAACGACTGAAAAGTTAAACCATAAAGAGACAGAAGAAAACAAAAAACCTGACATGTACATTAGAAATGAATCACGTTTCCAAACATCAAACTCTAACATCACACAAATCTTATATTTAAGTTTCTTCATCTGTAAGATTTGATTCTTTAACAAACAAAATTAAGTCCAAACTTCCTCAAATTTCTCTTGCTTCCTTTTCTGCATGTAAACACTTTAGAAAAAAGTTATTTCAACTTGTACTTAAAAATATATATATATATATATTTGTATGATTCAAATTTAATTACATTTTCCCTCTTCATTATGAATATTTAAAAAATAAATGGCCAATTTTATTTAAATGATCACACGTCACTGTTATCTGTCAGTAGCAGGAAGGCAAATTGGAGTCATTTTAAGGAGAAACATTTAAAAACCAAAGTACAGAAATGATGTGGAAGAAAAGAGCAACGCTGCATTGTCTGGTATTTTCGACTAAATGTAATTTAAAAAATGTAATCTTAACAGAAGCAATGCACAAGTTTACGTTGACGTAACTTATTTTTTTTAATGTATATATACCATAGTTATTTTAACTTAAAGAACTGAGGTCAGAATTGTTTTAATTTAAAAAACTGCATTCTTAAATTTAAGTCCAAGATGGTTTAAAATGGATCATTTTCACTTCTTCTTCCTCTTTGTTCCTGAATCTTTTTATTTAACCTCTGCCAGATAAAAACACACTTTTTCTTTTGTTTTGATGCTTTTTGCTTTCATAATTTAAAGACCTTTTGTCAGTAAAGGTGGTTTTCTGTCTCACTTGATCAAAATGTAAACAGGTAAAATAAACAGCTGGAAGTAGCATCACATTCTTCAGATGAACCTATACAATCTGTTTTAGCTATTTAGATCAAGAACTGTCAAAAGATACTTCAGAGACAATTTCCATTATTTTAGGTTCCCATCGTTGCTTGGAAGTATTAAATTACTTCATTTTAAACAAATAAAATCTGTAATATTTGTTTAATTTATGTGACAGTAAATCAAAAAGTAATAAATATTAAACTTCTGTCCTTTAGCTGGACGTAAGATCTTTAAATCAACCTTAAATCTTCAGTAAAGCTGAAGATTATAGCTAAATATAATGTTAGTTATAGATAGTTTGAGTGCAAATCAAATGTTTGGACTCTTTGTCTCTGAGTTGATCCTTTTTTTCTTGTTAAATATATATTTCTTTGGCTTGAGAAGGCAGCAGAAATAGAAAAAGCCTAAAATAATGAGCTGTAAATGTTTGTTCTGTCATTACATGGTCACAGTGTTATGACTGATTGCTCTCTGTATATTTGCTCGGTACAAAGGTCATTTAAAATGGCCAAGATTGCTTCAGAAATGAGGCCAAAACTCACCCGCATCCCCCAGCTGCACACTTAATTGAACAAAAAGCCCAGATGTAATTATGCTGAGATCCACTGGTGCTGTAACGATGTGGCAGCGGTATTGATCAGCTTATTAACTTACACATTCACACAGTCCAGGCTTCGGCTGCACAACCTGTGGAGCCTTCAGTCTGTTCCTGGGTTATTTAGTGTCAAGTTCCTGCTTTTTAACTTGGACCAACTGAAATTATTTGGCAGTTTTAGATCATTTTTAGTGACAACTTCATCATGACTGGAGCTGATCCCAGTTTGTTGGCTGAACGAGAGTCAACATGTCAAAGTTTGGATCTTTTTGACATGTTTTCATCACTTTTGTTTTAATCTTTATTAATTGGAGAGAACTGGAAGGAAGGCATTTTTTTATGTATTTTTGATTGATCGAGACTTGGTGTTGGCCAATAAGTTAAGATCGACAATCATTGATTTGGAATTAGTGGCAATAAAACTTGATCGGGAAATCCCCAGATTGGGTTGTGAAAAAGTCGGATATCAACTGTATGTTATTGTTTTCTTTAAAACTTCTTCTTGACCTTGTTATCTAGTTATCATAGTTTTGACAATTAGTATCAAAGCACTGCATGCCTTTTAAATCTTTGGATTTAAGATTTAGCGTTTATATTGATAGTGGACAAAACCAATGCCAGTCCTGTTTGGCTTTTGCCTTCCAGCAGAGAGATGGAGGCGTTGCGCTGCAGGAGGGCCATGTGGGATATGGGTAAGAAAACAGATTTGGAGGAATTGACGCTCCTGCATAAAACAATTGGAATGTTATGAAATAATTAGCCTGCCTGTTCTGGAGGTTGAGATGAACCAACCCTGTAATCCAGCTCAGGTGGAGCTAATATTTGTGTCTAATTAAACTATTTTCCCCTTTCTGTGTGGGTGTGCCAAGGCTGCAGCTGCCTTCTCGGTGAAGTGTTTGCCTTTTCGGTAGAATTTCAACCTGCGGCTCATGTTGCAGCGTTCAGAAACAGCAGAACTGCATCATGTTGCAGAGACTGGTTTCTTCTGGGCAGCACCAGCAGCAGCAGCCTTTGTTTTCTTGTTGCTAAGTGCCAAAGAAGTGGAAGAGTCGTCTCTTATGTGTAATGCAAAAGAGATTACACAACCTCAGCTGTGTGTTTGTGTGGGTGTTGCCTTGGACGAGAACAGTACTTTGTTGATGAAAGTCGCTCAGAAATAGCAGCGATATCTGACAGAGGAGTTGGACTGAGGAGATGGATGCTCCCTTTTTAACCCACACTCCTACCAAGTCTGTTCTCGCTCTAGAAAAGCCTTTGACTTTTTGTTCTTGTTTTGACCATACACACGCACACACACACCATGTTTCTGATGTTGTAAACCAAAATCCAAGCGTTAGGTCTCTGACAAAGACTTGGAGAAGGGTATTAATCACATGACCACAGTTCGCTGAACTCTGCCTTGAAATATGAGACTCATTTCTCCGGGATAATCAACTTGCGGGGTGAAAAAAGTCTGATATTTCACCTTGAAATGCTTCATAACTCGCCTGCAGGATCTTTAAAGGTGCCACGCTCAGCCCTCTGATTATACAAGACCAAAAGAAAACAAATGAAATAACAGCTGAACGTCTGCAGCGCTGCTTCTGTCTGCGTGTGCCAGCAGGAAAATGAATAAACATACATCCAAGCTTATATTAATTAAAACGTAGTTTTTGTGCTGACAGCAGATGGATTATATTGGTTTTGTTTTGGCCAGTTTTTGCCTGCCTAACTGAGCACCCTCTTTCAAGAATGATAATCAATCACCAGCAATGTGGGACAACTTCATAAAACGCATCAGAGACGTTCTGTACGTCTTCCTAAAGCGCCGCGTCCCGACAACGAGCCACTTGGCGTCACTTCTCATCGCTACGTTGTGCTTTCTGTCAAACTCAGCGTCATTTTGGGCTATTTATCAAAAATCTAAGTGTTGGTTGTGCCAGAATGTATTGATAAAACCCTCTAAGCTGTTTAAATCCCTCTGGGATTTTGTGATTGTTTTTGTGTTTTTTTATTATCAAAAATCTGATTTTGTGGCGCTAATTTAGAAATATTTTTGGGAAATTTTTGCAATATTTGCGCTAATCTATGATGTTAAAAGTGACTTTTTGTTACTCACTGTATCGACATATATAACTATACATCAAGTCAGGCTGAGGCATCAGACACTTGAACCCAATGTTTTGACCAGTTTTAGGAGAAAAATTTGCAGCAAAAGGCAGCTGCTGTTTTGACATGGTATTAGCTAATAAAGTTGTTTTGATAACTTTTGTCTCTATTCCAGGTCGGATATTAGCTGCTTATAAGGTTTCCACAGAACTGCTAACTCTGTGTGTGCAGGAGTCTTTTAAAGGACTTTGAGAAGTGCAGATGCCATTTTTTTACCTGCAGTGCTGCATCATAGCCTCTGCAACCTAATGTCGAAGGTGTTATATAACGCTTTATAAGGCTATGTGCTCCAACTCATATCTGTGTTTAAAAACGAAGTTGACAAATCTCCCTCAAGTTTAAGTGCAGTAGATTGTTCCCTAACTCAGAAGATAAACATCCTCCACATTGTTCATTAGTTTGGGATATCCCAATTACTTGGAGAGACTTGAGGGTAAAAACTGACTATGCATGAAGGTGGTTTGATGTTAGAGGTCAGAGTGGTTCCCTGATGGTTCCACGTCCTCGTGCTGAGCAAAGCCTCCCCTGTCACCTCCACTGTTTCTCTCTCCTCAAACAGCACTCTGCATTCAATCGTTTCAGGGGAAGCTGTGCCCTTCCTACCAGCCTACTGATGTTTAATTCATTCCCAGACGCCCGGGGGACACTCGTAACAACAACCACCAAAAAAAAGAAGACAAAAGGGAAGAGAGGGGGAGTGAAAGGGAAGAAAGATGTGAGAATTAAATGTTTGCTCTGCATTTGCTATTGGCAAGTGTGTAATGAATGAAGGGCCCAAAACAAGACCAAGGAGACTTGAGGCATCTGAGAGGAAGCATGGGGGATGGAAGGCTGCGAGGACAAATAAATCCAATTTCCTTGTTGTGACTGGCTTCAGGGTGCAGGTGAGGGCGGCGGGGATGCTGCTGGACACCTTGACGTGCTCGCTCTTAATCAGAGGTTGATTAGGCGCTCTTTCAGAGCCATGGATTAGCGGGCTCCCCTCGGACGCTGCTAAATTGGTCGGATGGGAGAGAAGGCAGCGCGTTTAGCACCGCTGTTGCAACTTTTGATGTGTCAGTCAGGGAGTCTGGCATGGTTTGCTTTTATTGACCTTCCATTCTTGATTTGTGACGGATCCCCCGGTGCCGGGGAAGGTGGAAAGTGCTTGGGAGGTGGGCGAGGTTAGAGAGAGACCGGGCTTTTGAAGAATTTCCACGTTGTGCTGATCTGGGAGAAGCGGCCACATGCTCTCCTGTGATTCATAACAATAAAGGAAGGAGGCAGGACGGCGACTGAAGCCCCGACGCTTTCTGAAGATTATTGCTGTCATTTCTGCTTTGAAAGCAAATTTGGCAGAAAGTCCCTTGTAGAACTTTTTATTGGAACTTTTTCTTTTTGTTTAGTTTTGAAAAGAAAAGAACGCCCATCACTGATGTGAGATATAATGCAAATTATCTCATCAGTTTCTAAAACACTTTTTTCCACATAAATTGGTGCAACTTGGGTAAAGATGGATCTGAATGAACCGCAAGAACTCTGGATCAATATTCTTTAGTCGGATGAAACCAAAGCAGAGAAGTTGGGCCGTGACGCTCAGCACAAGCATCTTATATCAAAAAGAAAAACACATTGTTTGAGAGGGACGTTAAATTTTGCTGTAATTAAATTTTTCCCTAGACGCCGTGGTAGCAGTTTGTCTTGCAGCGAATCTGAAGAGGCCTCTGACTGAAGACGTTTGCTAGAAGAGAGTCTGATGACTGTCATGCTAACAGCTGAATATCTGGGCAGCAGATATTCAGAGCGACATGCAAGATAGAGGAGATGATTTTAAATAATTTATTCCTTAATGTTGATGAAAACGTTCTTGCTCCATTATTTCACTTACAAGACATTTTTACCATAAGAGAAATAATCTGCCAGTAGGGCACGAACTGAATACAAGCTCCTATAACTTGCTAAAAAAGTTAGTTGTAAGTTAGTTTTGTCTTATTTGAAGAAATTTGCACTGGAAACTAGACCAGAAATAAGATTTTGTGTTTTTGAAGTGCAGTTTCACCATTTAGTTCAGGTGTGGGATCTAAAAGTTGCAGGATTTTATCCCTCTAGTAATGCGGTTTGAGATCACTGTTCTAAACACAGCAGGAGATCTACATCAGAATGGTCCAGTCAAAGTCCAGATCTCAACCTGTCCAGCAGGAACTGTTGACGAACTGAAGTGGTAGATGATAACCTGAAAGTTTTCTTTTTCTTGCCCTGTGTTTACAGTTGCTGGTTTTCTGGAGTAACCCCGCCGTCGCCCCTCTCAGCCATACATACGCGTTTGTGTCATTTATGGATTTCTGGTTAATCACGGCCTGCTGCTTTTTCCGCTGTCAGGCCACTTTGCAACCCCTTCACAGAAGGAACGGCATTATTCATGTTGTGCTGCCACAGCTATTAATGTAATGAGTCAGGCTGTTAATGTGATCCAGACACAAAGGTGTTCTCTCAACCTGAGCTTTTTTTTCCACCTGCAGACAGGAGACCTCTGCGCCCTACATAACAACGATGTGATGTGTCATCGCTGATTTATTTTGCCCTTGAACCTCCTAGTGATAGCACCTAGTGGGATAGGCTTTAAAAGAAGAGCCCAGAGATGAAATGAATGCTCTGTTCCAAACTATTGAAAGACATGCGCTACAGCTAAAGGCTTTTAGAGGGAGTGCTGTAATCTAAAATGTGCTATATTTCTCCCACATAGCGCCAGCTCTGGGATGGGCTGATCAGATAGCCTGAGATTAATCTGACTTGACCTGTGAGCAGCAGTCACTGCCTTCTGCGTCGCCGGCCATGAGAGGAATTTGCAATAGATTCCACAAAGATAGAAATCAATTTGAATTCAGTTGAGGCTCCTCGCAGCGATAAGGCGTTGCTGCACCTACATGCGGACGCTCAAATTTCATAATGAATAGATAAGGATTAATGTAATTTCAAACTGTCACCTCCTGCCAGACGGGATGTCATGAACGGCTTATCGTCGTGGCCTGATTTTTATTTACATCCAGCAGCATAAACAGCCCAGTTTATTCAGGTCCTCTCCATAAACATGGCTCCATGGTAACCATCCTCAGTGTTTAAAGGAGCCTTATTAACTCTGGGCAGATCCGCATGTATTTAATGTTTGCTTACAATGCAGCAAATATCCGCCATGTTTCCTGTGAGGTCATTTGGTGCACTGCAAAAACACAAAATCTTACCAAGTATTTTTGCTCTAGTTTCTAGTGATATTCGACAAAACTAACTTACCAGTAACTTTTCAGCAAGAGATGGAAGCTTGTTTTGAGTCAATAATTTCTTAATATTGATCAAATATTATTTCCACCCGCAGATTATTTCACTTACAACATGGGGAAAATGTCAGGCTTTAAGGAAAATAACCTGCTAGCAGAACTAGCACCTTTTTTAAAATTAATAACTATTATGCTTCCTTGAACAGAATTTTATAGGTGTATGGTTTATTCAAAACATGTTCATCACATTTTTACGGCTTCCGTCACCAACTTAGCCTTTACACTCACACATGAAAATGACTGACGCAATTATACACGCTTACATCTTTGAAAAGCATTGGTAGAGCCTCCTGTGCAACTAACAAGAATACAGCAAGTGGTTTCTGGATGGAAAGTCGACAACAAAACACTTGTCTTTTCCAGCAGCCATTGTGCAGTGCATGCATCAGTACAAGCAGCTTACCAAACATGCTGGAGCTCGGTTTTGGTTGCTAAGTAACGGGCAGAGTTCCATTCTGGTTTCTAGGTAACTGACTGGGCTTTGCTGGGGTTACTAGGTGAAGGGCAGTGCCTGCTGATTTATGACGTTACATTCTGGAGGTTTTTGAAGCCGTTATTTTCCGGACACCAAAACATATTAACTTATTGCCAAAAAGCCACTGAGTGTTTTGGTTTTTGTTTTATTTGAAGCACTTTGACTGTTTTTAAATGCAGCAGAAACCCAAACTGATGTACAAAAATGTGAATTTAGCATAAAACGTCCCATTTCAAACAAGCTCCTTCGTCCTGGAGAAAAGTTACTTGAAAGGCAGTTTTGGCTTATTTCAAGACTACTAAAATATTTGAACATGAAAGTAGACAAAAATACTGTTAAGATTTTATTTTTGCAGGGAAATTATGGGTTGATTGAGTGATGAAGACGAGGTCGGTCGTCCAGAGGGGCAGAGCGTTGGTCGAGGTTAATAGGTGTCCTCCTGGGAGAGATTAGCAGGAGTTAAAGAAGGTAGAGAGGGAGGCATTAAAATTCAGTCTGATAATGTCAAATACTTTAAAGCCTATCTTTTATAATCTCATTGTCACGGGCCATTTACAGGTTCTCGGTCCAAAGCTTTATGAAGTTCCCTGAGCAGGCGTTAAAAAAAGCCAGAATTCCTTTGAAAGAACATTTCATTTGAGCTGGATTCTGCAGCACCGTCCATAAATAGCCAGCCATCTGTTTCCTGCTTCTGCAGCAGCCAAACACCGAGCAACAAAACATTCTCAAACTGAGTTTTGATCGAGGAACAAAGGAGGACCGAAAGGGCTGCGCAGCACTGTCACTGAAGCTCCTGTTGGACCAGAACCCAGCCAGGTGTCCGGCTTCTGAAAGCCAGCGCAGGCAGGCAGGCGGGAAAGTCTCTGTAGAAGGGGAATGCCACTTGTAGTGGAGTGGACCTGTGATCGATTGGGATGTGAAGTGGCTTAGCCGTACCTCTGTGTGTCAATAGCTTCAACCTCTCCCTTCAACCCTGCGATAAAACAGAGGCTCTCGGTACTAAACCTCCGCCAGGTTCACCGCTAAACCTCCCTGCATGCTCATATTTTCATCTCTGGGTGTTATGTCGTTGTTGTTGTTATTGTTTTTGGAGCTTATTCAGCTGTTGACACGATCCTTGGAGACACTAACAGCTGAAGTGACGACACATTAGGATGCAGACCACAGCCAGCTGGATTGAGACGAGGGTTTAATTGGCTTCATATCAGGGTTAGATAGCAATGCTGTTGACATTTGATTAGAGGAAAAAATAAATAAAAGAACAAGGTGACTTGATATCGAAGTGATAAGCAAAAATCCCAACCCGATCACATCAATACTTTCCTCAGGAGCACGTAGGTGTCTAACCTTGTAACCAATGACAGTGGTTTTGTTGGCTCACTGGGAGTTTTTCCACAGAGCATGCTTCGTCATTTATTGGTGTGTGCAGCATCTGTTTTCCTTACTATTATTCCTGTTGCTCTTGAAACCCTGTTGACCTACAGGTCCAGCCGCATAAATACATTTCTGAAACATTGATGCTGACTATTTCACAGCTTTCCAAATCCCTCCATCAGCTTTTCAAATTAAAGGTCACCTCTAAGCAGCACTTAATGGCTTTGTGTCCGTTTCTCTGGCAGCTGTGCAGGGTTTTTAGAAAGGTTCAACACTCCTAAACTCAGATATGGGTTTAAATAGGATTTTAAGAAAGAATATCACAATTACTGACAGACAATAATACTTTCAAATATTAGAATAGAATAGTTGTTGATCCATATTCAGCCTTTTTCATCTGTCCTGGTTCAACACTGACTTACTTTAAACAGCAGTGTTGCAGTCTGTTAACCCAAAAAAGTTTTTTTTGAAACTTTAATGTGAAAAAGTTCTGCAGACTTTGAGATTTTCTAATTTCAACAGACTCCTCCTAATTAATCTTACTCAAGAAAACATCTGCCATGAATATATGGGTCAGTCTCCATTGTAAAGTTTTATTTATTTTGTTTTTTAGGGGTATGCATCAAACAAGTACAGCAATTTAAAGTTGCAACTCCTAATCTATCTGCAGTTTGTATAATGAGTCCTACTTTGTGTTATACACTGCTCAAAAAAATAAAGGGAACACTCAAATAACACATCCTAGATCTGAATGAATGAAATATTCTCATTGAATACTTTGTTCTGTACAAAGTTAAATGTGCTGACAACAAAATCACACAAAAATCATCAATGGAAATCAAATTTATTAACCAATGGAGGCCTGGATTTGGAGCCACACACAAAATTAAAGTGAAATGTTCCCTTTATTTTTTTTAGCAGTATACTTTGCATTGTTACATGTAATTTATCATATTTTTTCCTCTCGTTTTAAATCCCAGTAATCTGTTGACTTCATGAGTCTTAATTTTCCACAAAAAGTACTGAAAAATACTGAATTATTGATAATTTTTGTTGTTCTAAGAACAATTTATCAAGATAAATAAGTGGCATGGATATCCTGACACGATCAGCTCAGAATAAATATTTAGTAATTACAAAAGAAGAGTTTGAAATTATTTTGAATGAATTTAAAAATACTTTGATACCCAAAGTGAAATGATGAAACCAATCATGAAAAATATTTATCAAATACATCTGCACATAGTATTATACATCGTTCTAATTCCATATACACAACATTCATTGAATTCCCTTACAAAAACAGCTAATTATGTCTTGTGTTTGGTATGTGCAAGAATAACCAAATAACTACAATGTAGAATAAAAGAAAAAGTCGTTTTACTATCTAGCAGTAAATAAGAGAAAATAACTAACACAGAGGCTAACTCGGTTAGCACATGTGTGTTATGTAATTCAAAATTGCATTGTAGTGTTTCATTTCCCTTTCAATGTTATCGTTTTTGTATTTTATTTTGAAAAACCGGAAATGCACCCCTCGCTTCTGTTCTGTTGCTTCACCAATGCTAACTGCATGAGAGTAAGATTGTTGCGGCATTATATTACGTATATTTTCGTTCTTTTAAAATACGTATTCCATGTCTGTCGGAATGTATGCTAAGAAAATATTTTTAAATTGTCACAGTGTGTTTTTTGCCAAATTTATTTGGCTAATGAAAAGTTTAGGGCGCCCTGATTTGAATTTTGTTAGCTAAATCTATGCTAACTGGTGGCGGCCATTTTGTAACGACACCTTTCGGTTCTAGACAGTCAGACTGCGCGGTGTGGGCATGTCAAGACTAAAATGGTTAATTTTTGTCTATGACAGGCGTGCTTATCTTGTTAAACGGTGTAGAATATGTTTTTGTACATTGTGTTAATGTGGAAACCTATAAAAGCCCATTTCTGCCAGTCTGAAACAAAGCTTGGCTATGAGGTACTATCCGTCACAAATTAGCTTTACAATGCTATTTTGTATATATTAATATTCATGCTTGTCATTTTGGATTACAGTAAATTCTGTCAAAGAAGCAAATGTCAGTTCATATAATTTGTGTCGTGTAAGTTTTAAAAATGTACGTCTTATCTAAAGAAAATCAGCTCAGGCATGCTAGTCACTAGCCTCCAGGAAGACCGTGGTATGAGTCGTATTTTTTGTTTTTTTGCCTGAGAGTTACTGCCAGGCTCTTTGCATAATATAATATGCACAGGAAGTGAGTGTCGTATTCAGTTTTTGTGAACTGTAAAAATATTTGGGCACCAACATAATTTTGTGTTTCACTGTTTACCACAAAAACTTGAATTTAAGTCCCATCTCTCAGCTTTTAATTAGTGCAATGTTTTGTGCTCCGTGGTCCTTGAGCCCCTTCCTGCTCTGCATGTTTTACATGTTTTCCTGCTTCAACACACCTAATACAAATAAATGGGTCATCTCTTGGGCTTTAATCAGGCTCTGCAGAAGTCTGATAATGATCCATTCATTTGAATCAGGTCTGCTGGAGAGGAGAAACATGCAGAATATGCAGTGTGGGAGGTCAGGATTCAGAAATGCTGGATTAAAGGGTAACAACATCCACATTTCATATGTAGAATCATGTTTTGTGGTGTAAATCCTGACTCTGCTGTGAAAATGATGACAGATTAATTAACATTCTGCTCAGTGTAACCTCTGCCATGCTACTATATATATGTATTAATTTTTTTCTCCCTGTTCACAAGTGACACCATGTAACAGTCATTTCAGACAGTCACTTAGAGGTTTACTCACTTTGGTTTTCAGCAGTTTTTTCACATTAATAGTTGTCTGAGTTGTGTGCTAAATGAGGCTAAATACAAAGGCATGCCACACTGTTAAAGTTTATTGTTTTAAATATTTTTCAAAATTCATTCATCTGCTTCCCTGAAATCCAAAATTAAGAGATGTGAACACTTTTGGAAGCCTCTAATCATTCATCAGTCTTTACTTTAGTATTTTTCTTGTCCCAGCTATAATTCAGAGTTGTTTAATTGTTAGTGACATGGCGACTATTAAAAAACTAGAAACAAGATGTATGAGGCTGTTCAGGAGGCCTGTGTTCTGTGGAGGGGAATAAAATCCTTTAGTAGGAACTAGGGGCTGTGTAACATTGAAAACTTTTGCATGGCTAAAACTTAAATGCGGCAGTAAAGGAAAAAAAAAGAAACAAAAAATCTCTTTATGAGCTCTTTAAATTTTTAAATTATGCAAAACAGCAGGTGCTTGGTTTTACTGGGCAGAGCCAATGAACGATCCTGGGGCTTTTTTTCTGTAAAATTAGCTATAAACCGGCTCCCTTAGAATCCAAAACAGAAGGAAAGTGGGTTTTTAATAAGGGTGGTGCACCATGCCATCATAACACTTAACATGTTTTAGTGTGAAAAAGGCAAACAATGCAGGAAGCTTTGATTTTATGAACAAATGTTTGTTGGTTATTTCTCAAACATCAGTCCACCTTCTGATGTTTCCATGTTGAATTTGTTCCTTGTTTTAGTTCAAAGAGCGCTTTTATTGAAATATTCCCTACGCAGCTCGCTGAGAGTTTAACTGTACATGTTAATTACAGGTGTGTTGACATCGTGTCTCTTTGTGCAAACTTATCTTCGTGCCCCACAGCTCCCTCCAGTCCTACCCGAACGCCACTCTGTCTTCAGCAGAGAGCATATTAGTCTCCATGGAAACCCATTTTTACCAATACTTCATTGGCGCCAAATGACCCTGTGCCGTTACTTAGCTTCTCGCTGCTTTGTGTGGACGTGTTTTCTTTTGGAGATTAAACGTTCCAAGGCAAATTGAGGTCTTGCTGGTTTTTATCGCCTGGATATTGAATAAGCATATGCGGGGAAATACCAGAACGAGGAACAGCAACACTCAGAATAAAAGCAGATTGATGTGTTCATGCGCTTCTTGGGGGCCCGGGGATAACGAGAAGTATAATGCCAGAGGAACTGCACAATTTTATCAGGTGGAAGCAGCGTGTGGAAGTTAGTGCCACAAGTAATTGGCTGTTAGGTGATATTTTACAAAACGAATAACCCTGGCTCTGTAGTACAACATGTCATAAAGCAAAATGTTTCTTCAATTTAGTTAGCAGACATTGAAGGGGCAAATTGTACAGGTACACATGGTTTCAGTTGTGCCTCATACTCTTTCTTCTTCTGCATTTTGCTTGAATTTATGTAAAATAAATCTAATTTATTCCCCAATTAGCGTTTGTATTGAGGTGTCACCAATAAAGTATTCTGGAGCCACATGTAGACCTTTGCTGGACAATAAATTATCCCAGAAGTCATTGTGATAAATGATAATATTGTCGTTTTGAGACAATTTTAAAGTAATACGATGGTAATGACACAATATTGCAGGAAGATTTAACATGGAACTGGAAGACATTTTAAATAACCAAACTAAATAAACAAAACCACAAACAAGAAATAAAATGAATTATGAAGTCTTTGTAAACAAAGGGGTAGTTGAAACAAAAAAAGACGACTTTAGTCATCCAGTGTTTAGTAGAACAAGGAAAACAATAAATCATAGAAATGGAAATTATTGAGCTTGTTTTAATTTATCAACATGACCTATAAAGCAACACACCGTCGGCACCAAACCGCAGCAGACCTGCAGAAAGTCCAGTGTCCCATTTGTTGCTGCTTGACCTTTTAGCATGAATATTAATGTTGGTTTTCAACTTGAAGCTTCAATTTATGGTCAAAAGTAATTAAATGTTGAGTAGCGGTAAAGTTTAGAACCAGTTATGTCAGTTTTATAGTCCTCTGTGGATAATTTATTGTTGGTAAAATGGAATATTTCAAAATCTACTCCCTTCATCACCTGTTGTCTTTACAGGGGAGATTCTAACCTCCTTTCCCCCCCAATAGTCCCAACTATAACCACGTTTGGCTTCCTGCTGCTTTTACAAGCCTGTTGTATTGAAGAATATTTGTTTTGCGGTTCCTTATGGAATATTTACGCTCTTTTCTTTCCCAAAATATCTGCAGATAATTGCTTGGAAAGAATCACCCAGGAAGGTCAGCCAAGACTCCCGCTGTAGGTGCCAAAGTGAGATCTCCAGGACTACAATTACTCTGGCTGCAGAGCAAAGTGAATGACAGGTAGGAAATAATTCATATGAATCACCTGCTGTATTATGAATAGCCACCTGCCGAGAGGACATATCGCGGTCAGTTATCCGCAGAATTGCTTCTCAATTGCCTTTTTTTGTCATTTGTTGGTAATTGCCTTATTCTCTTGATAATATGATGAAATTAACCTCGGAACATTCCCTCCTTATGACATTTATGAGACAAGGTTGAAGTTGACGTCGTGGAAGTCACGAAATTATATTTAGATTATTGGACTCTGATGCCGCTTGGCTTCTTGTTTGATGTCGACACTTTAGATTGGTTCTTCTCGCTGCCACTCATAAGTCACACTCTCCATTTTAGCAAAACATACAACATTCAAGCCGAACGAAGGACATCCTTTGAAGAAACTCAGGATCACTCACATGCATTTTCTATTTGCGGTACATCTGACCTTGTAGTGAACAGACATAAAAGGCTGTCAGTCAAACCATCACGCCGTCTTTGTTTCCTTGTGATTGTCATTCTCTAGAGGAGTCGAGCAGTTACAGACTTAAATCTAGCGATTCTGTGCTCCTGGCAAAATGCTTGTCTGTCCTTCTTTCTACCAAACTCAGCAACTGCCTCAGGGTAAGGTGGAAAGAAGGTGAAAACAAAAAAAAAGGAAAAAGTTGGGGAATGGATGTTTGAGCCGTTGGAGAATGTAATCAAGGCTAGCAGATTGTTGAATAGTTCAGTTTGTTTTTCTTTTTTTTTTCCTGGATCAGTTCGATGTAACATGCTGACCTTCAAAAGATTTTCCTGTCCAACTTGTAACAATGAATGTTTGCAGTTTAGAGTCAAATGGAGAGTAAATATCTGAGTTTCTCTGAGAACCCATGAACTGGAATGAAACTAGCTTCCAAGCAAAGTGGCTTCTCTTTAAATATGGAACAAAGCCAGATGGCAAAGTCAGCTCTGCAGAGAGGCGCTTCAGGTTTTAAAGAAAGGAGACCAGGGGACTTGTTCAGGTACCCAGCGATCACACACCTTTAAGCTGCCTGGAAAAGTTTAGTTCTGGACTCCAGGAAGTGGGGTGGCTTTCGTTCAGGCTGTGGATGAAAGTGGAGCAGATTTTCATCACTTTGGGTTGGGCATGGAGTCTCACATGCTTTTTCTGAATCTGACAGTCTTCTAGCCCCGGGTGTTAAAAGGAACCTTTCTTTTATATGAACCCGTTTCAGCCTGACATCACGCGTCTTCCTGCTGGAGAGCAAAAAGCTGCTAGCTGATGATGAGTACCATTGGTGTTAGCTAAGTTCTCATTATACGCACTAAATCTTAAATGGACGCCTGCTGTATTAAAGAAAAGGGATGAAGAGCTTTGCTACTGATTGTCAACCTTACAACCAGATAATGAGGTCAGGAAGGTTTTATTAACAAAAAAATTAGCCAGGAAGATGGAAGTAGGTCAGGTATGCTAGCTTTGATAACCTTTACATGTAGATATGCTGTGGGATTTGTTGTTTTTTGGTTCAGTTACAAAATAAAAAATGATCAACACACCACTGACAGATCATCAGTGGAGCAGGTGTTTAAATTAGCTCATCTAATCCTACTCTGTTAGCTTAGCTTAGCGGTAGCTAATCTACCACAGCGATCACTTATTAATAATCGCAAAATAAACATTAAACCTAAAAGCATAAAACTGTAATGGACTGAATTTTCTGTTCTTTCTGCTGGAAATGTTTGAGTGTTTTTTGGTGTCGAATCCTGAAACGTGTAGTGGCATTGTTGTTAGTTACTATGGCAACAAATCTGCGTATAGCGTAGCCGACACAGGAAGTGAGGAAAAAGCTGTTTTGAGTTGTTGTTTGATGGTTTTTCTGTGTTATTGTTCTCAACTCAGTCAAGATTGGGTAAAATCATTACATCTAGCTCACAATATGGGGAGATTTAAACACTCCAGATGACAAGCAAATCAGAGGGATTTTCTTGTTTTAATGAAGTCAACTTAAGAAAATCTAATCCATTTGACCAAAGCCTTGATGGTGAAGTTGTTAATGTTGCCAGATATGCAGCTGAGAAATAGAGGTGTTTTTGTAGCTTCTTTTGAACTTTGCTGGTAATTTTATAGATAACTGCTGTTGGTTTTGCTTTAAGCAACATCAGTTTTAAACAGTGGAGAATCTTCAGGTGGCTCCTCTTTCAAACTTTTACCAGAACAGTGGAGAAATAATCTGGAACTGTCTGGTTTCAAGTGAAAAACAGGTGCTAATGGTAAAATTAGTGTGTGGAATATAGGAGACATAAAAGAAATGTCTGTGATGGTAACATTTTTAACTGAGTTGGATCCTTTATTAGGAGTGCTACGTGTGTAATATATGCAAACATAAATTACAATAATTAGTGCAATAATGTACAATTTCACTCTTTTCCCACAAGTCATTATAGTCTCATTAGCTAATTTTACTCCCTCTACAAACCGTTGTCCATTTTGTTGATTACATTAATTTTTATGTACAGTCATACCAGCGCTCTCTTGCTAATTACATAAGGAAGCAGCTGTTCTAATTTAACAATATTCCTAATTTTATAATAGGTTGACGTATGTAAGGCATTTTACCTCTGCTCTGCTTATCACAGCTTTGCTTTCAATGCTAAATTAATTTCTACAGTTGTACATTTACGTTATACCCCTGTGATCATAATGGAGAAATTTCTGGTCACTGTAGAAATGTTTGTTTCAATGAATACTTTAATTTAAATCATTTATTTAATTTATAAGGGTATCTTATAAGCAGATTTGCATTCATTTTGGTCATTATTAATTATTATTATTAAAGATATGAACAAGTAAACGTATATTGGTTCATACTGATGTAACAAAATCTTTGCACTGGGTACATCTTCTTTGATCAGAGTCTGATTGGTGATCAAAATAGTGACTTAAGTTTTTTTTCCTCTGCATTAGCGGTAGGGTTATAAGACTAAAAGAAAATAATGCAGTATTAACTTTGATTAACCCACATTTTCCTGACTTTTCTTTCCTTACCATGTCCCCTCCAGACTCTTTGATCTCGGCCATTAAGGACAGTTGGCAGAATGCATCATTGATATGCGGAGCGTGAATACAGGACACGTGAAATATGGTCTGCTGCCAATTACTGCGTCCAAACAGTCCACTGCATACATTGATATTGCGATTCAAAATAGGACTCAGCTCTAATTAAATGTTTTAAACCAAAGAATTCCCATTTGCAGTCCATAACTGCATCATAAAACAGCTGATGCAATGTTTTGATTCATAAAAGGGAATAAGCTTTTGATTCCTTTTATGTTCTCTTAGGAATGGCATCTTTTATTCTTCCAACACAAGAAAAAATATAAATCTGTAGATACGATTTCTGATCGGTGCCTCGCCAGAGATAAGCTCTTAACGATGATTAAAAAGACTTCTTGTTGCTCTTTACTGGCGAGGCATGCTTTTCATTCCTACACATTGATTAGATGTTTTAAAAAATCAGTTTGGATGAAGCTAGTAAGTGTTTTTCTCCTATAAAATAGGAAAGTATAACCTGTGTCCTTTTGAAACTTGTTTTAAAAATTGGTTTTCATGTTAATATCCCAAAACATGCTGCACTTGTTGCAGTAATCAAGTTAGAACTGATTCTGTTTCTATAGCTACACACAAATACATGTTAATTAATTCAGGCTGTATTTAAAGTCAGGATGTATTGGTGTGTGAAATCCTCATTATGAGAGAAAGATCTGGTCTAAAATGATCAAATAACGTTGGAACACTATCTGCTAAAACCTGCTAAAACAGCTGGAAGAAAAGAAGTGTGAAATTAAAGGGTGAAAAGAAGTGAAAGATGATTCTGTTCTGCTTGTTCTTCCAGGTGCCCAGAAAGTAAAAATACATTTAATAAGTTTGGCGCCTTTTTAAAAATGGCCTTATAAGTAGAATGTGACCAGCAAGGGTCCAACGGTGAGAAAAAGGAAGAAGTTTAAAATTTCTTTGAACATTAAAAGTTGGCAGAAAGAATTTGGGTCTTTTATTTTTCTTAGAGAAGGACTTCATATTCAGACTTGCAATAATAAGTAGTTAATTTTTCAGCTTCTTTTAGACACGTTGGAGTCGTTTCCAAGACAAATCTCAAAGCTTTCAGTCTCGAGTCTTTCGCCCCAAAGTCTAATCTAATGGTAAAATCTATGAATGCTGAACTCGATAGGTTTAGGATCAGTGTACATTCGACTGTATGCACCCAATTCATGTGATTTTAGAGCCACTTAATATTTAGGAAGTGAAAAATGAACACTTCAGGCATCAAATTAATGGCAGTTATGCACCTGATTGCAGTAAGTAAACTTAATAGTTTTTATAAAATCACGTTTATGGAACCAAATAAAGGTGGAAAAATAAATGTGTTCTATAGAGAAAAACAATTCCTAGTCCTGGGATTTCTGAATAAATTCAAAATGCTCAGAAATCCATCGTCCACTGTATATATATTTTGAATAATTCTTTAAAGTTTTTTTATTTAAGAAAAAGCCATGCAGCTAAGCTAACCTAAAAATGGACAAACCTAATTTTGTTTAAATATAAACTGTTGTAATTTAAAACAGTTTGGAACCTTATAGGATTGTTTTAAATAAATGTTATGTTTGTTTACGCTGTTCCTCTCGTCAGTCTCATACTTTGGGCAGAATCTGTAGACCGTTTGAATAGAAAAATTGGTTTCTGAAATAAATCGGATCGCTAGACACTGAAAGATTCACATCTCTATTTTTGGAGTAATTGAAGTTTTATGGTGTGTAGTCATCCCACACTATGAAAAAAGAACAGTTCATACATCATTTAAAAACCCCAACTTAATGGCATCTATGCACATTACTGCAGTATGTAAATTTGACCAGAGCTTTTATCAAATCACTTGATGTGTCAATGCTCTTGCAAATAACCTATTTATTAAATGAAATAAAACAAATATATGACTTAATAGTAGAAATATTCAGTTAAACTGGAAACTTTAATCCTCAGTGTTGTAGTTTAATCAAAGCCACTCGTTATGCGAGTCTTGTGGGCGCAGCAGAAGGGGACGTGTTTGTCGGCTGCCACACCCTATGCATTTCCATTTTCAATTATACATGTCTGCAATTGGAAATTAACACGGGGGACATCATAAAATGCTTGATAACGGAGCTAATGCAATTACATTGGAGTGATTAAAAAAGGTTGAATAGGTGATCTATTACATTGATCTTAAATGCATTCAGATTTAATTTAATTTAGCAGTACTATAATGCTGTAGTTAAAATATGTCCTATTAGTGTTTGGAGCCTGTATGTATAACGATTAATTACTGAATAATTGTTCATGCATTTCAACACTGGCAAGCTCTGAAGGGTGATTTATTTTCTTCAGTGGCTGTACAGAGATAGGGCTTAATTACAGTGGATAGCCTTATCTCCCCTCTCTAATCCGCTCTTTGGAGTCTCTGCGTTCACGCCATCTAGTTGTCGATAACATCACACTGTTGGCAGAGCCAGACGCAGAAAGCAATCCCCAATTTCTCTGTCACATTAAGGCTTATTCATGAAGTCTCCACCGTGAACCTGACTTAAGAACTCCAAAGTGGGAGAAAGAGGAGCCGCCGAGTGCTGGAAACCTCTCTGCTCGCTCTGACAGCCCGAGGTCAACCAGCCTGGCACATTACCCACTTGTGCTGTTTTTGTCAGCTGGATGGACTGAAAAATGTGTGGTCAAATCTGATCAGATAATGGGCTGAGCTCCTTGCCAGGAGCAATTTGTTGCAGATATTCTCGTGCTAATGTTGGCAATTTGACTGTTTACCTCCTCACAGCGGGTTACAGAACCGCATACCTCTGCAGCTCACAGCGGCGTCGACCAAATGCTCGCAAGATAAGCCGCTATTAACCCGGAGTCCGTGGACACAAATGTCTGTTTTGACATTTAGCTGATCGCTGGTTTTGCTTGATGATTCAACAGCCATGGCAGATCTTTATCAGGGAGACGGAGAGTTTAATTATTGCTACTCGATGGATCATTTCCAGCACGCTAGCGGTTGCATATATTAATACGAGTTGGAATAAATAAGAAGTTGGCATCCTAAGCATGCTACATTTTAAAGGTGCCAAGATGGGATTGGGATTTTATCTGACAAACATCACCTTCAAAATAAGCAGCAGTACATTCTGTGTTATGGATTTATAATGGAATAAGTTACAGATTTAAATTGTAAACATGTTCAAGGTGTTGCAAGACAGACTGGGACTACAATTTATATCTAAATTTGTTTCAATAAATAATTGCTTAATGACATTTTATGTTGAAATTAACCTCGACTTGGTAGCACTAAACAAATATTTAATATTTTATATTAACACTGCAGAAGAAATAAGTGAATCAACTACATTTATAATAAATTCCAAAATGAATTCATTTAATTTCTCCATTTTAATGGCCATATTTAAAAATATATATTTGTTAAATTAATTCAGACTACAATTTACCTTTTAAGGATTTTCCTTCCACCATGCTGGTAGAAAAACACGACGACTTTTCATTTCTGCTGCCAAAGCAAAAACTCCAGCATCAAAAAATAAAAAGTTTCTACTTTGCAACTTTTCGCTGAAGACGAGGAAAGAGAGGCTTTTGTCATCTGAATGCAGCCAGGCTGCCAAAAGAAGTTCAAGGAGCCTGCTGACAATCTCCAGTCTGAGTTTATGTTTAAGTTAAACATAAAAATAAGGTTAAAAATTAGATAAAAATTTAAATGGATGAAAACACTGACGGTAGATAATAATAAACAGTCAGATATAAAAGAACAAGCAGTTTGGCTGAATGTTTTAAATGTATTAACTGTACAGCAATGAATCACACTGTTTATAAACCCTGCATTTATCACTAGTTAATGGTCAGTAATGCCATTTAAAGTTCACAAACCTCCAGTAGTTTAAAAAAAGCATATTAGACTCCAGAAATATTAGGATACCATTTTGTAGGAATAAAGAGTTATCCTCCAAAGAAAGTCTGAATATTACAGGTGCAGAATCAAACATTTACTGGAAGAAATGTTTCCTTTTTTAAGAATATGATGGAATGACATCCCAACTAGCCCAACCTTTGGTGGTTTAAATGAAAACTAAGCCATTTAGGTAGCAGCAGGTAATATCTGGCTGAAAAAACAAAAGATATTCTGAAAATGTTTTCCTCTTGAAGCTTTTGTGCCTAGCTTTCATGAGTCCACATAAGAAGAGTGACAAATTAATGACACCGATGTAATCTCCAAATTCCCAAACTATCAGGTAATCTAAGGCTGCATTCACACAGGTCCTTTTTAGTCCTCTTTGATCAAACTCCAGTCTATTTGCCTAGGAAGTCTGGTTCGTTTTGGGAGGTGTGAATGTGTAATCAAACTCTGATGTAGACAGAAAAAGGTGAATTAGGTCTGAGTGAACTCTGGTGTGGTTTGAATTCATATGTGAACGCTGAGTGGACCGGAGACCCCTCCAAAAGCAGGAAGTGGACTACAGCACAGGGCATTCTGGGTATATACATCCAAAAAGAACCACAGCACCTGAAAATGTAACAAATGTTGCAACTATGGTCCCCTGTCAAAGCAAGTCTGCCACTCTGTCAGGTGTGAAAACACACCAAGATGGGGGCATTTAGGCACAGTGCCTAAATGCCCCCAGTCTGCAGGGACACCTCCCACTGATTGAGGATGTGAAGAGTCAGGAATTTTCTGCAAAATCCAAACTTTGATGGGTAGTTTTGTAGAAAACCATCAAACAATCCAACGGCGTTAGATTGTTTGACAGGACAGGACTGGGACAATCCTTCCCAGTGTCTTTGTTTACTGGAGTATTGAAGGCAGAGCAGGAAACGCTCAATATGCTGATATCCAGGCAGCTGACAGGAGAGCCTGGATGTTCTCCTGTTCCTTTTATTGGCTGAGTGAGCTGATGTTTGTCAGGCTGGCAGACATTACACCATGTGAACAGTTTGGGCGTCCTAAATGTCGACGTATGCCTCGTCTGTAGCAAGCGAAGAGAGAAATGTCAAACCGAATGCAGCGACAGATTCATTCTGAAATCGCCTCTCAGGCTCATTGACTGCTCTACCTGAAAGTGACACAACTTCCAGCGTAAAGAGACAAGTAAGCCAACTAATTAGAGCGGAGATCCAACACAAATGTTTAATGAAGAGATAATATATTACCACACAGACCTGGAATAATAAGACTACTTTGTCATTTGTCTTTTTGTCGAGTGACTTTTTTTCTTCCCTCTTGCACTTTAAAAGTATCGACTCGCTTATAGAAGTTTCAGCCTAAGTTTTAATAAGTTTTCTTTTTACTTGCTATTCCTTGCATGCATTAATGATGAAGTACTCTTGGTTTTCATTTAGTTATAGAAGATTAATCCATTTTAAGGCACATTAAGCTCATTTACTGCCCTTGGCTTCCCTGCATCCACTGAAGATTATTCTATTAAGCCACCAAGGCAATATTTGTTTTCTATTTTTTATAATGTAATAAATTACAGAAAACACAATGATCAAATTTTTGTTTTACACATTTAAATTCTTACATCTTTCCTAAACCTCTGTAATAAATGAAAGCTAAAACAAAACCCAATTTAGGCATTTATTTAAAATTTATAAAATGTATGGACATCATTAAAAGCAATTGTTAAATGCATTTTTAAAGGGTATGATGTGACATTTTGTCCTTTTTAAAAATGAGAATTAAAAATGGTAATTGTTCCAGTAATGGAATATATAATGTCCATGAGTCTGGGGCCATTTATTACAATACTTAGGTTGGTTCTTTGACCGTGATTGGTATCCACATTTAAAGAGTGGAAAAGTAATCTACAAGACTATTTACCAAAAAAAAGTAATTAATAAAATGTATTTTTATATTATAGAAAGCTTAACTGGAATAAAAATTCTCTCATGCTACTAGTAGTTAAATTAACCAAAATCTTTGATTTTCTTAATAAGAATGAAAATATTTATCAAGTTTGTCTTCCAGACTGATGGGCATCAATGGTTTCTCTCATCTATTATTGAACTCCTTTAAAATATTAAATAATTTCTTGCTTTTTGATATTATTTTAGTCGACTTTACACCCTGTTCTAAAACAGGGTGTATTTAGATGATTTCTTAATCTGCGTGTTGGGTAGTAGTCAAGAGTGGGGTGCGAAGAAAACATATGGATCAATCACAATTAATTCCTAATTTGACACCAGCATGGAGTTTACTTTCACCAGGTTGGTTTGGTAACTTTTTCCCCGTAATTAATTAGATCACCAATTAAAAACCATATTTTGCATTTTATTTGTAGTGCATTTTACTTATTTGGATTTGGATACACACCTCGGCTGCATACGAAGGAAGTAATTCATTAATTTGATTGAGGTTGCAGGACAACTTTTAAAATGTGCACAAAATTTTGTTGATATTCTGCTTATGTCGAAAAAGCACAATATCCCAAATAAAAAACACGATTAAAATCGCACGTCAATAATTTTGTTCATGTGATAAGTCATTAAAAAACAGACCGCGACATCATCCTCTTACCACTTCCTATCGTCTTCTTTGTTGTTTCTGCCAGTAGTAACATCCAGTTGTTGATCACGTTTAAATTGCAGATTTGTGAAACACACAAATTTCGATTTGACTTTCAAAATGATCCATTAAGCACATTTATTTTCAATTTTTCCAATTTGTATAATTTTACAGTCAACGGAAACATAACTTATGAGACATCCTGTATATTCCGACTTTCATTCCCTCTTCTTACTGACCATACCACAAACTATGCCACCACTGATGATGCTTGCTTGACTTTATCATCAGGTTTATTGAACCAATCCTCCATGTTTTGAACGTTTTCACTCCTCTCCCACTCTAATTACAGGATTTTTCCCCCGTTTCGCCTTTTTCTTCCCCGAAACACAATCAATATTCAAAATCCGCTTGCTGATTTCCTTCTAACTGGATACTATACGCCACCACCTGACGTTACAGTGATGGTAATAGCACTGTCAGCTTTGACAATGTGGAGAAAGCAATACCATCATTTCCCATATTCACTTTTGAAAATCTCATTTTGCTTTCATCTCTTCGCTAACACAGAGCTGTCAACATGTAATTCAATGAGTGTCACAACTGCTCTTGAACGTTTCCTTCATCTCTTCCACCAACTGTGCTCATACTAACCAGACTGACTTAACTTCTGTTGTGTTTAAATCACTTTAGGCCTTTTTCTCTGGCGATTGTTTTAATGCAGTACATCATGTTATCTTGGTGTTTGTGGGGAACATATGATCTGAAGCTGAATGTGCAGCTATTGGAAAAGCCACCTTGATTCAAAGTTGTAAGGCTGTCAGGATGGAGGAAATTGAAACCAGTCGGTCTTTCAGGCGTTGTAGGAACACTGTCGTCTGCTTCCAAACATAAAAGCCTCTCCATTTGTTCTGTTTGTCCTCCGCAAAGTGGGTTTTCAGCCAAGGTCATTCCATTGTTTGGCTTGAAGTATCTCTTTTATGGATGACTCTTGTGAGAGTCTGTATTTTTCTTATTGTCAACAAATCCCATAAAAAGTCCAATAACTATCAAACATTTTCTGTGGGCTTGGATTTTTCTTTCCTCCCTCAGAGCTTCAGTTCTGTCCAAAAGTTTAATCAATTTCAGACGTTAAAGTAAAAATTTAACCAATTTAGCATTTGAATACAAGTGTTTTTCATTAATGTTCAGAAATTATTATTAAGGTATATTAAAGATATTCCAACTAATTTCCTGCTACCTGTGCAGCTATTTTGGCCCAGTTTGAAGTTTTCTTAACCCCAGAAACCTCAGAAATACTGTTTCAACTCAGACCTTTATAGTTGCCTTTTTGTAAGTTCAATCTTTAGAATTTTTTGCCGTGCACACTTTTCTGACATAAAAACACGCTGCCATTCTGCCCTGCATGTTTTGACGAAATATGTGTCAAATCTTAGTCCAAATGGGCTCAGATAAGCTATAAAGATTTATTCTGCGTTGGTGTCAACAAACTAGAATAAATGGGTCCAACGTTAATACCATCTGAATGATGTTTCAGTTTTTCTTGTCTTCCCAGTCATTTCCAGAGTGTGTACGAAGGGGTTAAACTGTGGCAAATGTTCATGTTTTTGAGAAAAATTATTATAAATAAGCTTTAAACTAGATCATTTTAGTGCTAAAATGATTTTACTGCAAAGAAGTTGATGTGTCCTATGTAAGAAAAACTCAAAATCAAACATGTACAGGCCATGTGCCTTAATGCATTTCACCTTTAACAGTCAAATTGTCAGGATCGGAAGTTTTCTGTTTATTTTTGAGTAGTTTCCATGTTTGTTATCCTGTTTCCCTGTGAGTCTCTTTCTCTGTTTCCACGTTGATTGTTCCCAGGTGTGTCTCGTTCCCTTGTTTACCTCCCTTGTATTTAAACCCACCTGTTGTCTTTGTCTCTAACGTCTGTTTCTATCCCCTGTGCCGCCAGTGATTTCGGATTTTGAGTTGTTCTCGTGGTTCTTCATTAAATTTTTATTTTCATCATGACTACCTGGTTTCACCGGCGTCTCCCTCACCACTCACAACCACACAACATGACAGAAGGACCCGACCAGAGAAGAGGTGAGGACGCCAGCGTGTGGGGAAGCGAGGCTTGGATCCAGCAGCAGCTGGAGTTGGCTCAACGGGATCTCTACAAGGACGTGGAGATCTTGCCTTCTCCGCTGCTGCTGGAGGAACTGGGTCTCGCCTCAGACCTCGACGCACCTAGGAGACGCAGGCCACGACGGAGGCAGCAGCGGGGATCGAGAACGGAGGAGTTCTGTGGCGAAGCTCCAGTCAGCCATAATCCCTGGTTGGGAACTCGGCTGGCGATCTGTCTGCCAGGAGTCGGACTCCGCCGTTACTGCCGCCCTGAGCCGCCGGAGATCCCGGCCCCTGGGCCACTCCGTCAACGCCGCCCTGAGCCGCCGGAGATCCCGGCCCCTGGGCGAAGCTCCCACCGCCTGCAGCTGCCTCCGGTCCGCACCTCGGCAGCGTCTGTTCCCGCTGCCTCCACAGCGCTTGTCCCCACTGCCTCCGGTCCCTGCACCTCGGCAGCATCTGTACCTGCTGCGGCGGGTCCTAACGTCCGCTGCAGACGAGCAGCCACCAGAGTCCCCTGCGTCCGCTGTGGCTCCACCTGCTTGTGTTCCACCCCCAGAGTTTCTTGAGTTTCCTGTGCCCGCTCTTCCCGAGTTTGCGGATTTGGCTCCACCTTCCTGTGCTCCGCCCCCAGAGTTTCCTGAGTTTCCTGTGCCCGCTGCAGTTCCGCCCCCTGAGTTTGCTGATGAGCCCCCTGAGCCTGCTCCTCCAGAGCCTCCGTCTCCAGAGCCTGCAGCCGGCCCCAAAGGGTCCTGGAGACTCCCCCCGTGGCTTAAGTTCTGACTCCTGCTCCGCCTCCGGCGTCGCCGCCCACCGGACTGTTTGCGGCAGGTCCTGCCCTGACTGCTTTTCTGTGTTTGATGTTTTCTGTTTGGACTGAGTTTTTGTGTTTTGGACTCCAGTTGTTTCCAAGCAGGTCGACACCGCCGTCATTTTCATCAGCACCCTTGTTCAGGTGCTGTTCCTTTGGGCTCGCTGATTTCAGGCCTTATCTTGTTAAGAGCCCACCCCCACACACACACACGCGCACACACACACACACACACACAGACAGATCTCAACGGCTGTCAGGGACTCTCAGCCCCGCACATTCACAACTATTATTGGAGATTGTGGAATGACACTAATTAAAGTCATTGATGTTTAAAATCAAGCGTCCCGCTTGTTTTGTCACAAAAGCTGGTGGAGCTGGTGAGCTGGTCCCGTCGTGCGGTTATCATGTCATTTGTTTTCAAGCCTGGTGGAGGAACGAGCGCATGTGAGTCACTTCATTAAAAACAACACCTTCAGCTCCGCTTGAGATTTTTACATTTCAATTTCAGCTTTCATTTGCTGTTGGAGGAGTGTGTTACTCAAACCCAGAGTCTACGTTTAATTTCACTTTCTAATAGGAGAACGACTCTTAATAAGCATCTTCCATGTTTAACTGGTTCAAGTGACTAAATTCATATTTACAAAGCTCTAATTTCAGTTGGTTACAAAATTTCTACACTGTGCAAAACAAAAAACTTTTAGTTTAGCCAAGCAGTATAAATATTAGCAAAAATAAAACAAGAAAAATTACTTTGTGTCTTTTCTGTTTTTGAATATAAAACTCATATTTCTGTTGCTTTTTTGGTTTGTCTGCTCCGTCTTCTCAGTCGGTCATGACAGATGGCTGTTCACACTGAGCCAGGTTCTGATTCTGCTGTTTTCCTCTTCACTGTCGCCCCACGCATGGTCGGTATGCAGTTTGCTGCAAATTCAACAAGGGAATGCAAGTGACTCAATGCAATCTGCTGGGTTTCCGTAGAGAGAAAACTTTCTAACCAAAGTGAACATTAAACTGAACTTGATTCATTGTTGATTGGTCAGTTGGAACATATGTATGAATGATTTAACTGAATTTACTTTTTACATTTTTGCAATGGCGACATATATGTAAACTGACTTGAATTGGACCTGAAACCAAACACTGTTTTCTTTCCTTTACTTTAATCTTTAAAGCTGCTGTTTATCTTTTTATGTATTTCTTTGAACAATGGCTGAATTAAAAAAACATGCTCTATGATACTCATTGGGTTAAAACCATTAAACCCAATGGTTTAATGGCAGGACTGCTGTGGCCTTTGCCACAGCAGTCCTGCCGATGCGGCCAATCAGCTGCTCCCAAACCCTGCAGCAGCTTCCCTGAACAATCATGGCTGCCAGTCAAAACAGGGAATCTGTACTTGAAGCGTCTCTGAATACTTTTCCGACCTTTATTAATAAGAAAACCAAAGTTTCAGACGCTACAAACAAAATCTATGTGAATATCTTTGAATCGGTTTCTACAGTTTCTAACTTTTGCTGCACTTTTCCTGATATTTGAAACTGATCAGTGGATAAACCAGCCACCACAGGCCGCTGGCCTCCCCTCTGACCTGTCCACCCTGCAGATTTATAGTCAGAAGCCTGTTTGGTCTCATAAGTTTAGGGTAATTTGACAGTGTTGCCAGAGAAGCTGCTGTGTCAGGTATTTTTGGTTTGCAGAGGGAGGACAAGCTGGAACAGGTTTCCACATCTAATCGGGTGCAGGAGGGCACATAATGGTCTCGGTTCGGTTGGGATGTGTTTGGCAGTTGGTCATCAGGAAACTGCACAAGTTTCTGCAAGCTAGAGGTTTGATGTTCCCACATATTTATCTTCATTGGCCTTTTCTGATTATGCTTTTAATAAATGCAAACGGCTCAGAGCTCATGTCAACAAGTCTTTGTTATATTTTTGCACATAAATGGTGTTGAAAAAGCAACATTTCTGCCAAGATATTAACTCAAAAGTTTATAAATAATAAGATATAATACACTTTTCTTCTTGGCTCAGAAACTGAGACTCGAGAAAAATACAGTTTCCAAACAAGACTATAGTCGAAATGTATTTCCTGCAAAGAAATGTTTATATTTTTGCAACTGTAGTGGACTAAGAATCAGCAAAGCAATTTGGGAAATATTTCCTGAAAGCTTTCAGTTAGTAGTTTGAAAATTATAAAATACCTTTTGCTTTGGAAATTAGCGGGAAAAAAGCATTGGAGGATTTTAAAGCCCTTAAATTTGCCCTAATATATTACTTATTAAAAAAGTTTCTAAAGAAAACAGGCTTGAAATAAACCTAAAGGCAGTTTGTTAAAAAAAAGGTTTTGTAAAGTTGGAGAAAAGGTTGGCTAGTATAAATTTTTCTCCATGAAAGTTGTTTTCTTATATATATATAAATTATTCAAGCGTTATATGCCGTGGTGTCCTGGCATGGACTGGTCAATCTGTTCAGGATGTACTCCACTTCTCTCCAGTGATCTCTGGGTGTAGATGATAGACAGATAGATGTGTGGTGTTTTGTTGTTGCCACATTACCTACCACGTTGGAAATCTTTAGTCTTTAACCTACAATGGACCATCGCATATTCACAGTTCAATATTTACAGATTTATCTGTGAAATGTAACTTCAAATTGGTTACAGAAAATTTGTCTATTAACAAATTTCCATGGAGGAAATCTAAAATATTTTATGCGCATTGGTACGTGATGCACTATTGGCTGGCGTTCGCAGAGAAAGCCAATCCAGGAGTGCCATTTTTTTTCTGTTGACCAGGATTGGCTGAACCCACAAGAGCAGAAATAAGAAAGACTTTCCACATTATCTTCTACTGTAGCGCTAAGGCTCTTTCCACTGTGCGTATTAATGAGCAGTAAGGTATATTTGGTGTCAACATGTGTTTCAAGTTGCAGAATTTAGCTGTCTGTGGTTGACTGTAGTCCACACTGTGTCTCTAGCCTATATTGAAGATACAGCTAGTTATAAAAATATAACTGGGCTCAAAGTAAACGATACGATAGTTAGTCCATCTGCTCCAGAGGACATCTGGGGTAGAAATTCACCTAGCAAAATGTAGATTTCTATCAGTTTCCAACCTTACCTTAATTCAAAAGTGTTTTAAATTATTATTATCACATCACTTGTATGTCTAACTTTTACCCAGAGCTTTGCTTGTGATTGTGTTCTCATCTTCAACTGAACTTCAGTACTTTCCACTAAAGATTTCTGTCGGCTTTGAACTAAGAGCATGTCTGTCTTTATGCATCAGTTACTTTCTTTTTATTTATTCTTTTACACAGTTAAATTCTTGAGGTTTCTGTTTGCTTGGCTTTCTTTTTTCTATAACAAAAGCTAACATGCTCAAGTTTTAGTTGTTTGATTTGCATGATTCACAGATTGTCTGTTTTTATTCAATCATTCCATTAATGTTAACATCCTTAAGAGTCTTTACTGTCAGATTTTTGAAGGACATTAGGAACAAAGCACAAAGTAAGTGAGCTTTAGTTTCAGCATGCATCAGTCCCTCTGCAGATCCTAAACACATCACTATCATCCTGTTTGAGGGATTTTTTTACCTACACATACCATTGTTATTTTCTAATAACCTAAAATTACCACATGACACCTCAACTATTATTTAAAGGGGATATATTCCTGCATACTGTTGACCTTAAGTACCTTAAATAAATGTGACTTTTAAGCTCTGCACCACGCTGCTAAAGGTGAAAGGGTTTAGATTTGGAAGTAAGTGCTTTTTAAACCCTAAATGTCAAACGACTGAGCCAGCGGAGCCTGAAAGTCTTTCTTTTTAAAGCTGCATTCATGAAGAGTTTTTATTCTGATTCAAGGTGAGGATCTTATTTCCCTTTTTCTCTGTCTTCATCAGAATGCAGATGGAAAACAAAACCAGAGCAGGATAAATAACAGATAAGAATAATTATGGCTGTAAAATTAATGGTGCCTAAAAAGCTTTATTTGACCAGAGCTTGAATGTGGGTTATATTCAGGCATTTTACTTTTTCCTAATTAATGGCTGAAGAAGTGGGTCAGTCTCTGGTCCAGTACTTGACTGGTTTGAATCCAACCTATAGAACGGAGACTTCTTCATGTCAGTAAGCAACTTTTCATTGGAGCGGACAAAAGTCTGGTACTGAGTACCCCAAGGTTCCATCTGTGGACCCCTGTTGTTTAATATCTATATGCTCCTGCTGGCACTGATTATTAGAAACAGTCAGATTACAATAACATTGCTGATGATCTACAGTATCGTGCATAACTTTACAAAGCCATCAAGCACCAAACAGATGCTAGGACAATGTGTGAAGATGCCATAACTTTCTTCAGACGAACAGAAGCAAAACTGAAGCTTTGTGCTGACTCCTGATTGTTCCTCTCTACATCCAGTTATTACAGCTACACTTGAACCTTCAGAGACACAAAAAGACAATTACAAAGTCGACCTTCTATCACCTGAAGAACATTCCTAGGATTAAATCAGGGTCACTTATTCACTTATTTACTTCATTATTTTGTCAAAATCTCTTTTCACTTTGACATTAAAGAGTTTTTATTCATTTCTGTCATAAAAGCCAAATTTTATTGATTATGAATAATTTGTAAAAGCACTAAAAAGGGTAAAACACCCAAGGGGGTGACTCGTTTTCAAAAGCGCTGTATGAGCGCCACTTACCCAGGGAAGGGATTTGTTTATTAGTATTGCTTATTCCCATTTTCTCCACCCAGTCAGTTCTGATGACCTTCAGGTGTCAACAGTGAAGAAATAATGTTTTAATGAGATTTAAAAAAACCTTTTTCTAATTAAAAGTTATTGTTGAAAAGGAGATTCACCTTTTCCTGTTTCGCTTTAAGAAATAAAATTGGAGTTTTCCTGAGTCTCTGGAATCCCGGCTGATGACCCGTTTCCGCTCAGTCCCTCTTCAGTAGAACCGCTGCTGCTGTAAATGCAATAATGAGTGGCCTTTATTCACTCCGCTCTGTTTGGTCTGTAGATGTCGCTTCTCCGTCCCTCTTGAGGTCGATCAGCTGTGGCCGTGTACAGACATGTTCGCAGGATTTCACTTTATTCTCCTCTTTTTGTCCTGGACCACCCAATTTTTCGAGGTGGTCAGAGGGTCGGTCGTCTCACTTGAGGAGTGAGTGTTGCTCAGCTTGGGACGTCGTGGTTCACTGATTAGATTTAATAGATTTTTCAGCAACAATGGAGCTTGTTTCTGTTGCGAGGCAGCGAGGCAGAGCCGAACAGGGTCCATTACCATTCAGTTTCCTACAGTAAACAAGTAAAAGAAAGTGGAGCTGAAGAAGGCAATATGAAGTGTGTTTATGTGTATGTGTGTGTGTGTATATATATACTCAAACACCAGGAGTGTGGGAGCAGGACAAATAAATTGAATTTCCTCCGAAAAATAAGATGTTTTCTTAAAAGTCTGAATATGTTATTGTGTTTCCAGTTTTCAACTGTCAGGGTTTCTATACTTTTGTCCAAAGGTTTTTTCCATCATGCTTGATTGGATTGTCCATCTGCTTTTTTCATCCATCTGTCCATTCATCTGTGGACAGATGGATGGACTTGTCTGTCCATTCATCTGTGGACAGATGGATGGACTTGTCTGTCCATTCATCTGTCCATACATCTGATTGTCTGTCCATCTGCTTTTCCATCCATCATTTCATTCATCCATCAGCTTGTTCATCCATCCCCCTGTCCATCCGACAATCTGTTTTCACATCCTTCATCCATCTGTCCATCTGCTTGTTCAATCATCTTTCCATCCATCCACCTGCATGTTTGTCCATCCATCTGTCCTGTTGGTGCGTTCGTCCGTCCCTCCTCTTGTTCATTTATTCATCCAACAAGCTGCTTGATTGTCATCCATCCACTGACACATGAACAAAAGCTTGTTCATGTATCCATCTGTCCATCTGCTTGTCTATCCATCCATTCATCCATCTTTCCACCCATCCGCTTGTTCAATTGTCCGTCCATCTTCTTGTTTGTCCATTCATCCGTCCGTCCATCTGCTAGACTGTCATCCAACCATTCATCCATCCATCTATGAGTTTGTTCATCCATGTGTTCATTCATCCATATGCATGTTTGTACATTACATTAAACTATCCCTTTATGTACTTGTTTGTTTATCCATCAATCTGTCCATCATCCGATGGTTCATCTATCTGTCCATCCACTTGCCCATCCATGCATTCATCCATTCATCCATCCATTTGTCAGCTTGTCTACTGTCGTTCATCCATCCGTCAGTCAGCCATTGTGTGTCCATCCTTCGATCCATCCAGTGTCTTCTCTGTCCTTTATGCATCAGTCCACCCATCTTCCTCATCTCTTTTAGTGTTTTGACCACAGTAGACACATTCGACATGAATTCATTTGAAATTTTTTTGTGCTAAAAACGAACTGAGTTTGATTCTGGAAAAGTTTGATTCAAGATTTGAGTTTTGTTTTCTCACACTCTGCCACCCTTCCTGTTGGTGGACACATGGTTGAGCTCGTCCACCTTCAGTTTGGTGCAAAGTACCCCAGGTGGACACTTCCTGTTCAATTCTCCTTCCACTTAGCAGCTCAGAATCGGTCAAATTATCTCGTTGAAATGACTTTTGGCTCCAGGTCCAAGTTCAATCCCTTTGCCTTTGGGGGGAAGAATTGACAATTTCTGATTTGTAGCAGCAGTCCTCAGCCTCTTTTTGTCAAAACGTCTTTAAGGGATCTTCGATGCACGCTCTACCTTTTTATTTATGGCCGTTTTAGCATCTGGCTGGCAGCCACAGCCAGGCGCACCCCCCACAACGCCCTGCTTAAGATGCAGTAGAGCCTCTATGGGTTAGGAGGGCCAGCTCTATCAATCTGCTCCCTTCCGGCCCCCACGTTCCCCTGTGTGGTTAATCACTGCCACTAATTAGTGCTAATTACTCATTTCTGCCCGGGAAAGCCCCCCTCACTGGCTCACATTGATCTGAAGGTCCCCCGCTGCACCCCGCTGCTCGGCACTCCTCAGGTAAGGGAAGGGAGGGCGCAGGTAAGAGGAAAGTCTTCCTCAGACTGGTTTGTTCTGGTCTGCTTTTGGCTCGGCCCGGCTTAATGAGCCAGCACCTTTTGCTCTCACTGTCATTAATTGTCCGCAGCCATGACTCTGGTTTCCACCGCGTTTCGTTTCTGTTCTCCCAGTAATTTTCCTTTAATAGATTCAATTTGCTTTCATTTGCCTCGTATTGATTTATTTGTCCCGCTTTGTCCCGTCAACCATAGAAACCTATAATTTCTCAGAAAAGTTTGCGAGGGGATACGAAGGAAGGGAAAAAAAAACCTCATTTAATTTGTTAATATTGAGCGAATTATTAAAAAAAGGAGAGATGACAAATGATGTTGATATGAGGTGGAAGTGAGGCTTGACTAAAGCTGAACTCATTTCTTTGAAGCTGGTGGCGATATTAGGGGTTTCAGATCAGGTGCAAACAGTGGAGCTTAATGAGAGGCTGAGGGCTTGTTGAGGCTGACAGTCACGTTGCTAAACTCCATTATTTTATCTGACAGATCTTAACCTGTCAAAAATGAAACCTGCTAATGGAAGTTGAGTGCTTCATGTCAACCCTAAATAATTATACAATGACAGCTGATGGGGGGGGAGAGTAAATTGGTATTTTGCAAATACATTTTAGGCTAAAGGGTAGCGGGTGTGTGTGTAATAGATTGCTGCAGCCTCTGTCAGAGGGACACGCAGGGCTCCACCGGGTGTCACTGGGAATCAACGCGAGGGTAAAGACTTTACCTCTCGCTGACCTCCAAACGTGTCCAGCTGTGGTAACTGTGACAGATGATCTGGCCACAATCATACCGCACAAACAGCGTTCCAGATAAGGCTGCCTGAGCCTCCAAGCAAGAAAAAAATAACAGCACGAACTCCTGCATGGACAGAAAAAAACAAAAAACAAAAAAAAACAATGACTTTTATTCCCAGTGGCTACAAATCTGAAGCAAACAGCCTCCTGGGATTAATTACTGCCGAAAAGATTCCAGAAATCACAAAGAAAACCTCTGAATTTGGTCAACGGAAAGCAGGATTTTTATATTTCATCTTGCGTTCAACAAGCAGCTGAACCGAGATCACTGCATGTCCTCTCGCTGAAGCATTTATCAGCGAGACATTTGCCACCAAGGCCAAATAAAAGCCATACATAGAGGCTAAACCATGAATAGAAAACGCTGTTTATGTCTCTGTCATTACTTTGAGGGCTGCAAAGCAGCATATTTGATAGAAATCACTCACGGCTCTCTCAAAGGGAAGGGAAGCGGGCAGGATGGCAAACTTCACACTGCGGTGCAGACGTTACACAAATGACAGGATCGCGCTCTCTTTCTGCACCGACGGCCTGATGGATTTTACGTGTCTGATGACAGGGGGGTCAAACGGCGCAGTGGTTAATGGCTTTTTTTTTTCACAGGAGCTCACAAGCATGGTGACAGCACACGGTGACACATACTTTGAATATACAATGGTAGGATGAAGATGACAGGATGAAGCTTGTCATTTAGTCATGGCTGGCTTATTTAATATTCCTTTGTTCTATTTAGACACCCTAGGCTGTTACTGTAAGCGTAACATTATACAACACTTGATAAATGAGGAAAAAATCCTTCCAAATCTTATTTTTCTATTAGTTCATCTTTGCAGTAAAACCTGTAATTTTAAAACAATTAGTCCCAGGTTTTGCTTGCTTGGCTGTTGTAATTAGTAGAAACACTGAAATACCAATTCATCATGCTGTCGGGGTCTATTTCGATTTTTTAGTGTTTCAGTAATTTTACGCTCTCCAACCAACCATACTGCAGTTTCCAGCACTGAAAATGGCTGCTTTTCTTTTCGAGGAACACTTTCAGAAAAGGATGAATCAGACGCAAAGCAGCCATGTTTTCCTCAGTACTGCCGTGTTGAAACACTGGAAGCTCAACAGATTAGCTGCTATCTGGTTCTCCAATACAGAGAGGAAATACTGGAGTACTGGAGAAAATCTTAACATTGATTCCAGGGAAATTGGCTAAAGGTTTCTGGAAGACATCAGCAGATAATTTACATGTTTAGCCATGTGCTTGTAAGAGAGGAATGTTGATCCTCCTTCCTTTTTCTGGGACCAGGAGAAGTGACTTAAAAGAACCATCCTACTATAAGGATGCATTCACACCATACCTGTTTAATCCTCTTTAACCAACTTCAATCCATTTTCCTACAGAGTCCAGTTTGTTTGAGGAGGTGTGGATGCGTAATCGAACTCTGATGCGAACCAAATGGTGAACTCTGGTCCATCTACAAACTTCGGTCTGGGTTTAGTTGAAGTGAAGTGCGGTGAACTCTGTTGAAGTTTGAATGCATATGTGAACGAGGTTGCCCCAAAAGCAGGAAGTGGACTGCAGCACAGGGCATTCTGGGTGAATACAACCAAACAAACGTGCAAGCTGGAGAAATGATGGCGAAATGACTCATGGACTTTTGCTGAAGACTAAAGGAAAATCCTACAATCACTAAAATCTGATGACACTCCTTTTTTTTTTTTTTTTTTTACATTTTATGAACATGAAAGTTGTGTTCATGTCTTGTTCAGATGTTTCTGTCATTTCTGTCAGTGTTTCTTGGTGCAGCTCACTCTCAAGCGAGGACGGTAACAAGTTTTTCAAAGCGTTTGCTTCATTTGACTCAGTTCAGTGTGAAAGTGAACCAGACCATCTGGAAATGTAACAAAAGTTACAAATTTGGTCCGCAGTGGAACCAAATCTAACAGACCATCAGGTGTGAAAACGCGGTACATTCTTATAGTTTGCTTGGGAGCGTACAGCAAGTAATTAAAAATGTTTACCCTAGTTAGGAGATGACATCGGTTAGGAAATCTCAGGATGGTCAGTTAGCTGCTTTCCTTAGTAAGGACTCGGTTACTTACTTCTTAGCCATCCAGTAGGAGGGTAATTGGTGCTTGATTGTTTTCCAAGCCATAACTTTCTGCTTGCAACCAGAATTTCTCTTGTTTACCACCAGAGGATTTGAGTAATTTCCCTCCTTCAGTTTTCAGACGTAGCCTGACTGACAGGTTGTAGCAACATGTGGAGAACAGGAAGACCATCCTTTGCTCTGGACAACTCAACTCTTTTTCTGCCACCTTATTCAGAGGAAACATTTGAACTTCTGATGAAAGATTTCAGTGGTTTTGGGTTCTTAAAACTTTGGTATGACCTAGAGCTACAAGCTGACACTTAGAGCTGGTTTAAGAACTAGGTAATGTCTGCTGAGCTTTTCAGATTTTAGCATAAACATTTAAGGTCTCTTTTTTCTTTTTTTATCAGTGGCACCCAGAACCTAAATGCCACTGGGTTTTTCTTAAGGAGCAAGAAGATTATTAGGCTGTGGATTCCTCTCTGCCCTGGAGCTCTGTTTAGCTTCATTTCAATACAAAATACGTTTTGGGGAACTTGAGAAAAGTGGCTCAGACCAAATGCGATGCATATTCCCCCAGGAAAGTTCTGGATCTGCCCCGCTGGATCAGGGGATCTGGCTGCCAAATCCTCTGAAGATGATGGCACTCCTCAAAGATGGTGGAGCTTGTTCCCCGATCAGCGGCTGAGCTCCGGCACCCTGGGGAGAAAGATCTGCTGCTTTCGTTTACAATCCGTTTCCCATCACTCTAGACGTGTTGGAAGGTCGATGAACCAGGAAATTCAGGGTCCAACTCTTCAGCAAAGCCTCATTACTGCAAACCAGGCCCTGATCCTTCCTCCATATTTCCTGAAAAAGATGGCAGGAAACCCAAATCGTTGCTACATCAGGTTCTGGTCTGGCTGATGAATTGCTGATCTCTCCTTCTTGAACTTCTGTTAATGACATGACCTTCTTCTACTGTCATTATACGTAATGCTGCCCTCCACTGGCCATATTCACATATGGATAAGATATGGATTCACATAAGGGTTATAAATATCCATAATTATACATTAATAATATAAAAGCATGCACTTTAAATCTAACTTGTCAGAGCATTTTCTATTTCATGTTTTTCTCTTTAAATCCCTGATCAATTCTAGAACTTTCTTTTACACCAATAAGTAATGCACCTTATTAAAATAGATTATTTCTGTTGGTATATTTTGGCTTAATAGTTTTTCTTGTCAAAATGTCATATCTACCTTTAAAGGATCAACTGTTTCAGAGCTTGTTTGGTTTCGTTTCCAGTTACCTTATTGATTATTGTCGGTTATTTACTGAGAAAGCTTTTAGTGTAAGGGATGCACGGTAACATTTTTTTTTTTAAAGTCACTATGCATCCTTAATTTTGACATATTAGGTCTTTAAGGATATTGTAGATTTTTTTTGTCTGAAATAAACTTTTTCTCTTTTAAATTTTGTCAGCAGTTCCAAAAAAAAGCGACTCATAAGCATAAAGTGCATCATATTTCTATTTTCTTTTCTTTTACTTTGCTGCAGCCAGCAAAAATGTGTGGCAGTAGATATATTGAAATATACAACTATGAAATTATTAAGGTTTAAAGTAAATAATAAAATAAACCCAGATTGTGCAAGAATATATTTTAAAGCTCTGCATATTAACTCTTGGCTTGCTTCAATCCTTCTTCAATATTTTTCTTTTTTTTTATTCTGCAATCCACTGAAACGAGTCTGAATATGTATTAAAAAATGTAAACACAATCAATCACCAGTCCAGAAGCGACAAGCAGTTTTGCACTGAGCTGTAACTCTGCAGCAGAGCTCCCTGCAGTGCATCCTCATGCAGCCATTGTTGCTTCGTTTTTTCCTTTTTTTTAATCCACTTCTTGTGCTAAAACATGAAACTGAGACAGCAAAGCTAATTTTTTCTAATAAATTTCACAGAATTAAAGATGCCAAGCCTGTTCTCGGTTTGAAGAGACATTTATTTCTCGTCAGTGTGGCTCCCTTCGAAAGTGTATTCGTCTCTTCCAGTAAGATAAATCCCCTCCACATGATCGCTGTTCATTAAAGCTCAGAGACTCATTCAGGTTTATTTTTAGAGGGAGAGATTCATGGTTATAACTGTTGATTTTCTCCACCCGGTCTGAAGGGTTTTTATTCTGCCGCTGCTGATCGTACCGAAGCAATATGTTTCCTGCTAGCAAACACAAGGGAGACGAGGTTAGAGATGGGCTCCTCTACACTGGCGTTTTTAAAAATTCAGGGACAGGAATGTCATCTCTGCACAACTCGTATTTCTGTGTCAGAGCCATTTTAAACGGATCATTGGTATTCATACCTCCTGCTGTGTTTCCAGGCTATTCACAGCCTTATAAATATAAACTTTTGTTGGCTTTCTCTTCTTCAGCCAACCGTGTTTAAGCAAAATTAATTAGTGTTTTGTTATTTTTATAAACTGTTCTCAAATTACTGAACAAGTGATGGCTATACCAGGCTGAAGCAACAGAGGAGCAGGAACAAAGGGAAGCTGATAGTCTGAGCCAACGTTTGGGTTGCAGAGGATCTTCTTTCCTCGTTAGGAAAAGCTGCTGATAAACAAAAGCTCTACCCTTAGAAAACACGCCAAATCTGCGCTTTGTTTATGGGGCTCTTCTGGAGGATTTGTCAGCGTGATACTTTGTTTGTTTTTGTGTTTCTTTTCCCTAACACCCTAAACCCAAAATACTTCAACATAACTGAGAAACAGCAGGTGTCCAATGAAGATACCCCGTCTGTAAATAATATTTTAGTCTCTCTGCATGTGGAGGTGCTTCCACTAAGAGCAGGAACAAAACCTTTGAATCTGAAGCAGCCCCTCAACTGTTTTTAAATGTAAAATGAGTAAAAATAATAAACCGGCAGCGATAACTCTGTTAGTGATGTTTATGCCGAGTCGTGATGCTGTTTCTTTTTCCTCCAACGCTTCCAAACAAGCCACCCGGGCTCAGTCTTTTTCTGATTTCATATAAAGTTTTCCTACATGTCAGTAATCTCTTGATTTCTGCAGAATGGGTTGAAATAGTTTGAAAATGACCGTACAACCCCGATGAGGTTATTGCTGATGTCTTTCTGCCTTGGCATGGTGGTTTCATGCATGCAAACTCAGCAAACCCCTCCTCCCTGGACGTGGCGAAGGTGGAAAGTTTTTAAAACCACGAGGTTACAATTAAAACATTTTAGAAAGCATAGAAGGCAAGAAATGCATTATTAACTGATATATTATAAAGTGAAATGTGATTTTTGTTTCCAAAAATAAAAAATAAAAAACAGCAGAAAGAAAACTGTCCACTTGCAGATTAAAACACAATTAAAAGATATATATATATATTTATTTATTACATTGTCAGTGCATTTTAATAACTTCTGTCAATATGCTAGAATTAGCTACAAGGTTATTTTTCACCTCCCAGTCCCTGAAGCAGGGGTCTGCAACCTGCGGCTCCGGAGCCATGAGTGGCTCTTTGGATGTTCCACGACGGCCCTTAATAACTCTGACTTAAAGTGATAAAGATTCAACACGTTTTAAATATAAGTTCAATAACAAATGCTGCTTTGAGTAGTTTTTTAATTAAATAAATTAATTTATAACTTATCCTCATGTTGGAAAATATCAACTTTTAAAAAATGTCCATAAATTTCAACCTAAGGAAATGTATCCACATTCCTTCAATTCTTTTTGTTTTCTTTTTTTTTGTAACTTTAAAACAGGAATAAAATGGAGGTTAAAAATGAGAATTTATTTCTGAACTAGACATTTCTCAAAAATAAGGTGATGTATCATTTACAGCTCTAATTATGTGTTATTTTGCTGATCTGAAGGCAAAAATGGCTCTTGGGGTGAAAAGGCTGCAGACGTCTGGTTTAGACAGATGGTAAAAATCTACAAAACAACACTTAGTAGAAAGTACTACAAATTTGCTGGAAATGACGTGGTGTGCATGCCAGTCCTGGCAGTGAAACTTTGTAAACCTTCTGATACAGAGGCGTGCTTTGTACGTGAGCAGGTAGTCCGAGTCTCTGCTGGCGGCATAAATGTTCCTCACTGGGCAGATTTTTCTAAGTAATCTGAAGACGTGCAGCAGGCAGGCAGAACCTGGAGGACGGCCATTTTTGTTGTTGTATGAAGGTGAAAACTCAGCCTGATGATGATCAGACTGATGCTATCGTTTCCAAATGTTTACATAGACATGATCCGCATTGAATTTCTACTTTTGTGGTTCTGGTCCGGCCAAAACACTGTTACCATGGAAACGGGAGTCCAAAACCCAGCAAAACGTTTGTGTTTTTCCGTCTCGCCGTTGTCTGTGTGCGTTTTGCTGCATAACTGTATCTCAGCACCAGATGAGCAGTTTTCTGTTGCATTGCACCAACTCCTAATTGACCTTTAATTCTTTCTCGGGAGCCTCGTGCGTTTCTTTTCTCAACTCACTACATGTAAAGTCATAATCCTGAAGCAAAGGAGCCCTGCGGTCTCCAACCTGCAGGCTCTTCCTAGTCATTAGACGAGCCGGCAGTGCTGCTGGCTGTCGCTGCCACCGAGGGGCCTGTCCACGGCTGCAGCCGACATCTGTTGCCATAATGTAGCGTTGGGGGCTCCGACGGGCAACAGGAACTGATTTATAACATTCTCTGTTTAAGTGGCTGTCTTAAGGTAATTATAAACTGGTGGTGGGGGGGAATCCTACTAATTGCACCTTCCCTGATCTGTAATGAAGGCCAAACAGCGTGATTGGGCCCATCCTGCGTGTCTCAGCCAGTGGAGGAGCGAGGGCAGCTGAGCTTGACCAGTTAGTGTTGGTTTAGCTCTGGGCTGGAGCGCCTCACCTGCTGTTATGCCTCGTCTTCAGCCAATTTCTCTTGAGTAATTAACTGTGATGCCACATATGGCGCCTTGGTGGAAAGTCTGATCGCTGGCGGATGCGGAGAAATCGGAGAGAAGAAGCGAGCGCGGGGAACCCTGCGGTGGCCAAAGCTCCGACTGCTCTCCGCCGAGCCTAAATGGGATGACTGGAAAATTCTTTTGACATGCACAATTAAAAACAAATGTTGTTTCCACATGACATAAATGAGTCTAATTAATCACTGAACAAATGAATTATTAGGAAGATTAGAAAATGAGGTAGATTAAGTACACCAATGAGGCTTGAATTATTAACAGTATTTGTATCGGTTGATTGGGATGTTGTATGAAAAGAGAACAGATGACGATGTAATTAAAGGTAGAGTTTTACATACTTGATGCATGGGAACGTTCATGCAGCAAATTAATAAAAATGTTCCCAAAAATGTAACATCTGCCAGCGATGATGTTTTCTCTTCTGTTTATCGCTTGAGCCTTCAAAACATTTCAGACGAGTTTCACATTTATTCCCCGTTACTAGCAGCAACTCCAGATGTTTGACTTTTTCACATCACCTAGAGCAACGGCAGCAGAACCGCTGCATCTACAGAGAGACTGCAGCAGATGTTTGGGAAAAACACTTTCTTTCATCAAACTGAAGAGATTTCTTTGCATTTTATGGATGAATTATTTCACCATATTTGACAACAAGAAATGTAGGAATAACCAGGAGTTCAGGAATAACACGCACCACAGAAAAAGTGTTACAAACTCTCAGAACATTAGCAAACATAATGGAGAATTTACAAAACATGCAACAGGCATTCTTACATCGGCTGTTCTGAAGGAAAAACATAAAGGTAGTAAAGATCAATTGTGATCTGATGAAAGAGGATATAGAAAAAAATCTTCCTCCTTGGATTGGTCCATTGGTTCATTGGAACCGCTTTGAGCTTGGTTTCAGATCAGTTCGCTCTAATTTCCATTCCTCGCCTGTAAATGAATCATTTTTGGACTAATTCATTTGGCAATCCCAACATTTTGGCTGTTTTTTGTTTTTCCTGTTTGACTTCGATGTTGGAGAGTTTGGGAGCCACTCATCTGGACTACCTGTGTTTTTATTTTCAGGCTCCAGTTAGACGGTTTGCTCTGTGAATCTCACCTGGAGCATTACAGGAAAATGTTCTGTAAAGGGCTGGAAAAGATTAAATGATCAAATCTGACAACACAGAAAACCACTTTAGTTTTCTTTTCATCCATGCTCCCCATCTGAGTGGTTGTGTCTTATCTCTGTGATTTTACAGCAATATTTTTCTTTTTGTGCTCCTCTAATCCAGATTAAAAATCTCTGACCTTTTCTGCAGTTCATCTGGAACGTTTTCACAGTGCTTCACTATTTCTACATTTTATTATGTTGCAACGTTATTACAAATTGCAAAGTTTTTTGCTGCATTTGAAGAAAAGAGATTAATTGAATGCAGTTTGGAATATGGCTACAACATAACAAAATGGAAAAAGTGAAGCGCTCCGAATACAGCTGTACAGTTCAGGTACAACATGATTTCACGCCCTCCAGCTCCCAGGAGGGCAAGTAACTGCTTTACAATGACTACCATTGGTTTTAGCTGTCAAGTTGTTAGTATAACATGCTAAATTGTAAATGTATTGGTGATATATGAGAGACACAGGGCTTTGCTACTAATTGTCAACACTAATATAACTAGATAACAAGGTCAGGAAAAAGTCTTAAAGAAAATAGCGAGGGAGCGCGAAGGAGGTCAGCTATGCTAGCTTGACTATGACAACCTTAACATTTAGATATGCTGTGGAATTTGGTGTGTTTCGATTTAGTTAAAAAGACTCACACTCCAACTCAGATTTTATTTGTTGTTGTGTATCATGTCTTTGTTTTTTTATGTCTCTGTGTGAATCTATCAATCCCTGACGGATGATCAGTAGAGCAGGTGTTTAAATTAGCTAATTAACCGCCGCTGTGTTAGGTTAACTAATAGTGGTAGCTAATCTACTACAGTGATCACTTATTAATAATCTCAAAATAAACATCAAGCCTGAATAAACTGGAACAGACTGAATGTTCTGTTCTTTGTGTGGGAAATGTTTGAGTGTTTCTGTGGTGTTGAATCTTGAAACATAAAGTGGTGGTGTTGTCGGTTGCCATGGCAACAAGTCTGTGTGCGGCGTAGCCAACACAGAGAGTGAGAAAAAATAATAATACGAGTAGTTTTGAGTTGTTCAACGGTTTGTCTGCATTATTTTTCCTTTTGCTGTGGGGCACTGCACTACATTTTATAATAGCTACATCTCCAAGTTTCATTTTAACAGAAATGTTCTACCACAGCAGCGTACCTATGGATGGCGTGTAAAAGGATAGTCCTTCTTGCGTTGTGCACATGCCCACAATGTAAACTATAACATGCGACATTAGAAATACAAGCACTACTGGGGAAGTTCTGGCTTGATCCAAACCTGCAACAGCCTCCAACTCTAAAGGTCGACTTTGTAGCAGCTCTGCTCTTTATTGTTTCTGTAAACAGGATTGTTTTTCCTAGTCATTGGCGAATTGATCTGTTCTGCTGTGTTTTGCATGCAGGAACCTAAAGTCACAGAGGATGTTGAGACTTCAGGACTGGCATTTGTACCATAATCCGTTAGAACATCGTGGTGCTGCAGAATTCACCCTGAGCAAAGATACTATGCATTCATAAAATATGCTTTAAATGCATATTCTTTTGTATTTTTAGTTGGTACAAATTAGATGATAAATACTAGAAGGAAGCCACAAATCAGAGCAGACTTACAGCCAATCAGAAGCATCATAAGTCAGTATTACCAGGATGTTTTTCTTTCACTCTTCAAAAGTTGGACCCAAACTTTTATCAACAATAACTCGTAAAAATATCTTAATCAAGATAAAGATCCTTCCTTAATCATAACGAAGAGCTTTGAATTGCCTAAGCTGACAGCCATGAGACATTAAAATAAGTGAAGAATGATTCCTCAGTTTTCATGAGCAGATGTTGAGTGAGTGAAATAAATGTGCTGCTTCTGCTTAACATTTTTCAGAAACTGAGCGTGCATACTTCGAAAGTTAGCAGACATATTTACATAATGGAACATAGCAAAGTGTAGAACCTGGTGGAAAAATACATCTGACAGTCGATTCATACTGGCGCTAAAATGCATTTTATTATTTCAGCATGCATAGATGTGCAAAGACAGTGATTGTTAAAGCTGCTAGATTGATTAATGACTTGCACAGCCCTGCAGAAGGAATGACATTTCAAATTTCATGCATTATTTTGGCTATAAATCACTTGTCAATTGATCAAAGAAGCACAATAATCTGCAGTTCATGTCGACTCCTGTACGGAGCGGCACAGCATGATTAAAGCAGGTAGTGGAGGTTGTGTCTTAAGCACTGAGTTGCAGAGAAAAGAGTTTCTATCGAGTGAGTGACACAAAAGCAAGATTAGGGGATCAAGTGCAGAAAGATGAGAGAGGAATTTAGTGGAATTGACAGCATGTTCGAGGGTTTCTGAGAGGAAGAGGAGACGGGAGACAGGCGATAATTTTCCAGATTTGGAGGGTCAAGATTAAGCTGTCTGATTATGAGGGGAGTGAAATGAACCAATTCTGAAGAGATGTGCTGATGCGGCGTGGTGTGAAGGCTGCGAGGATGACGGGGGTGTCAGAGTGTCCGATGGATGACCTGATATGAGACAAAAGGCAGGGGCGTTCGCCGTCTGCAGCACTGCACTCTTACAGGCCACTTTAATAGGTACACCTGTTGCTTTTACCCAGACATCCACATATCCAGCTCATTCTGGGGAACTTAGTGGGAATCGGGAATCCTGATTAGATCCAAATGTCACCTCTTCTGACTCCTTTAAGGACTATGCAGGTCATTGGTCTGGGTAAGTGTGGCTCAGTAGGAAGAGTAGCTGCCTACATTCATATCGATGTATGAATGTTCAAACTGCAAAAACACAAAATCTTACCAAGTATTCTAGTTTCTATATCTTAGTTTTGTCTTATTTCAAGCGGACTAACTTACAAGTAACAGATTTTGCTGGACAGAAAACTGTCCCAGAACTTATTGTGATAAACTATAATGTGTTGTTTTGAGAGCATTTTCAACTAATACAATGGAAGTGGCATAATAATACAAGAACACATTCTCAAAAATCAATACATTTTAAATTCTAATGAACACTTAACACAGGAACTGGAAGACAAATACAGTGAATTATGAAGTCTCTGTAAACAAAATTGTCCTTCAAAAAAGTTGAGACCAAAATCACCAGACTGAGGACTTTTATCATCCAGATTTTGGTAGAAAGAGAGAAAAGAGAAAAACAATAAATAATGTAAATGGAAATCATTTAACTCGTTTTAATTTATTATGCAATTAATTGATTTATTGCGACTTGTAATGCGTACTTACAAGTTTCTAGTGCAAAAAACTTAGTACAATTGAAATAATAGGAGGTTATTTTAATTCAGTAGTTCCCTAATATTGAAATTGAAAAAGTTCGACTGGTGAATAATTTTACTTTTAACATTGTAGTTTTCCATGTTTTTCATCAATATTAAAGATTGACTTAAAACAAGCTCCTATGTCTTGCTGAACTGTTGCTTATTGTAGACTAAGATATTTGATATTTAAAAACAAACTAAACCAAAAATACTTGGTAATATTGTGTGTTTTTGCAGTGTGGAGTGAGGCTACATGTCACAAAGGTCAGGTCAGGTGGAATAACTGTCATGGATGTGCAGCTGACAAATTCATCAAATGTGTGACATCATCACGTCAAACCGTCTCCATGCAAGGTGTACCTAATAAAGTGGCCGGTGAGTGTGTTTATGCACACATCATAGCAGGGGCTTTGGCATGCCGCCGTGTCTTCATGGTAAATTTACAGGACCAATAAAGAATCAGGATTTCTCATGGCTGTAATTAGCCAATCGTTTCTAATGGTGTCCGTAGCAACGCATTTCATGGCGGTGTCATTTTCCCCCGGCCAGTTTGGCTTGAAGTGTAATTTCTGCCTGAGCGTTTAGACGCAGAGCTATCGATTGCATTCAGTGAATGATCTGCTCAGAAACCCATCATCTACCTTAATAATGTCACTTCTCTCCTCTTGCTTTCCATTAATACCAGGCAGGCCGACGTGACGCGGCCGACACGCCAACAACGAGGCCTCTGAAGCTCGCTTAGCTTGCATCTGGGTCATTTAATCAATTTATACAATTGCACCTCTTTAACATATTGATATGCAGTTGCCCTAGAACGCGTGTGGCCTTTTATCCCCTCGAGTGAAACAAACTCCAAGGGAGCTTTGGAGATCTTCTGCCGTTATTTATCATGTGGCATTTAGCTGGGCGCTGATGATGGCAGCCCTCCCTTTTAATTAAAGGTTCAACCTCGTCACTGGATGACAAATTGACTGGTTTTTGTCTGGGAAAAGTGGAGGAACATGCCTGGACCGCAGATGTCTGACGTCAGATTGTGTTGGGGGGGGGGGGGGAGTTTGCTCCCAGTATCTGTTTTTAAATGCTACAACGCTTCCTCTGTGAGTCAGTCTTAAATTTTATGTGACCTTCTGTTTGTGCAGATACAGGATCTGCAGCCCGGTCGGTAGCAGCAAATGGCTAATGGTCCATCCTCCGGTTATTTTACGGCAGGCTGGAGAATGTGTCCACTTTGCATGGTTCCCTTCTTCCATTTTTCAAACTTCGCCTGAGTTGGGGGTGACACAGCTTGAAACAGGTTTCGGGAGAAGCAGCAACACAAATGGAAGAGCGGGCCCAGATGATACAATCACTTTGTTCAGCATGAACACTTCTGCAAACATGTAGGGGTTGGAGCGGAGGGGGGGCTCTGGCAGGGCAGGCGCCAAGGCTTCAGTGTAAGATGAGATGGTGTAAACAGGCAGATTGGCTCTCTTCACAGCGTTGGCTCCTTGAGATTTCATGCTAGCTGGATTTATAGAGAGTCACAGTGCAGTGAAATGTGCCTCGGGCTCCTCCGGGGCCAGTCTCAGAGCGGCTGCAGAGCTGTGAACCTCAGATGATAAACCAAGTATAAATCCATAAAAAGAGAGGGAAAAATATATTTTACATTCCTCAAAATAGAGGCTCATCATTTTAATGTGACTCTTACATGGGAGCAGCCTGCCCTCCCTGCCTCCATGTTCATCATATCTGGGTGTTTATTACAGGTATTCTACCTCTGCTGCAGCTTGCTTCAAAAACGCTGTGAAATCAGTCTTTAGAATTACGGCTTAGTTTCCTATGTAAAATATTTTCACATTTAATTATGAAATGTTTCCTACTGTGGGGTCAAAACAAGGCGAACGCGTCCAATTATTACCTTAGATGCACATTAATCTAATTCATTTTAACAAACTGCAGTGCTAAGCAGCCCAGTTCTACTGAAGAGGTTTAGGGCCACAAAAAAATAAATAAATTCTGACTTTAATCTCAGAATTTTGACATTTTTTTCACGGAATTCGTTTAATCTTGACTGCTTTTCTCAGAAGTAATTTTTCCTCAAATTCTTTTTTTATTTTTTTCTGAATTCTGACTTCAATCTCAAAATTCAGATTTTTTTCCCAGAATTCTTTTTCGAGAATATGCAGGAGCTACTGCAACAAATGCAAGCTTGATCTTGAAATCTTTTTTTTTTTTTTTACAAACCGATGGTTTGGTACTAAATCAGATTAATGTCTGATAGTTTTCAGATATGAAAGTGTCACCAATCAGATGAAAACATCGGATTTGAGCCGCTCAGGCAGCCATGAAAAGCTGGATTTGGTTCTCTTGTGTTAACGTAACCATAACGATAGTTAAACCGCCGTCGGCCTTTATAATTATACAAAACTTGAAACATATCTGGTTTTCTAACTTTCTGCATTTGAAAGTTTTCAATTTTTGACCAGAATGGTATTTTATGGAAAAAAAATGAACTTCTCCAATTGTGGATTAATAAAGTGTTTGAGTGAGATGGAGTCAGAAGTTGTGAAACCTGCTGGGATTCATGAGCAGACGAATGACGGATCAGCGGAGGTGGACGCCTTGAGCCAGCAGCGACTCGGCTGCTGATGAAAAGGCCGACGTTTCCCTCGTCCTGCTCTCTGGGGCACGGCGCCCTGCATGTTTTAGATGTTTCCCTGGTTTGAATTGATGAGTCATTAACGAGCCGCTGCAGAACTGGACGACCCGCTGAGGAGGTAATTCATTCCTTTGAATGGAGTATGTTGGAGCAGAGGCATGTGAAAAACACGCAGGGCAGCGCGCCCTGACAGCCTGGATGGAGATAAACTGGAATAGATAAATGCTACAAATATAGAAAATTTTTAAAAATGCCAAACAATAATCTATGCCACATCAGATGAATCATATGAGTTATCCAGGAAATATGAATTTACATTTTTTTGCTTTAACTTGATTTGAATTTCTACAAAATAGGCGACTGCATCTGTGAAATAGATGCCTTGTTTTTATTTACACATTAATTAGATCTTTCTCCTGCTCCTGTTGCTAAAAACAGCAGTAGATCATTTTGTTTCTGTTTTCATGAGAATGTGGCTGCATTGTGGAAAAATGTAATTACTACCTTCAACTTTAAGGAAAGTGAGTTTCCAAACAGCAGATGTTTAGCTTTTTGCTGCAGGTCACTGGGTCTGCTGGACATTTACTGGTCTTAATTATCACAAATTTAGCTTTAAGTTTTCTGCTCAGTGACAAATTATAGATGATTACAAATATTCTGCAATATGAGGACCTGAAAACTGATCAGGTGGAACCAAAGGTAGAAATAAATCAGAGTAACACTTAGAAAACTGCTATAAAGGTTATTTGTTCTAGGTCAACCATAATTCAAATAAGTCATGTAACTTTAAATAATTTTAGCCATTAGGGTTCTTGGTAGCATTGTATCGAGATATTTCAGTGTCAGAAGAATTTTCTGCTGAATATTTTAGATTTGCTCAAAGAAAGAATCAGAATTTTCCTGCTGTCAGCGAAGAGCCCAGATCATATGAGCGACTCTGCACAACGAAAGGCCACAAAAACACGTCTAGATCAGACAGTTCACACAGATTTACTGCCTCCTGCAGACCTGGCATGCACAGGTCAGCATGCACATGGTCTCTAGTGCCAACTGTGGTTTTATTTTTGCTGTTGGTTAAATGCAATTTATTTTTGAAACATCACATAAGCAGAGTTTAGTAAAGCAAAAGCTAATTACTGTTTTTGTAGTTTTCAGACGGTGCTACATTACAGGAATGTTTCACTTTTTACTTTATTTTTTATTAGTGAGTCTGGACCGCTTTGAATTATTTCCTGTTCAAAATCCAAAAGTGGAGAAATTCAGACAAGATACTCTTTAAGACACAATTTGAGATTTCTGAGTTTTCTTAGTCTGTTCAGGGACCTTGAATAGTAATATTTACAATCAAGTTTAAAAAATGTGAGTTTATTGAAAAAAATCAATTATCTTGTTGAAAAGTTAGTTTTGGCTTATTTTAAGTGTATTGTGATATTTTCACTAAAACTAGACCAAAAGTACTTAGTAATATTTAGGTTTTGCAGTGAACTGTGCCTCAGACAAGCCTCAACGTTTCTGTCCTGGTTCTCTTCCTGGGTGCCATGTCACTACAAACACTTTTCATTCTTATTTTCAGTTCCCAAAACTGCAGATCTTCATTTTTGCCCCCATCTTAAAGCAACATACCACACTCATGACATAAGTCTGTGTTGGTCTGATGCAAGGAGCCTGCAGCGCTCCTGAGTCCTGCGTGCTGAAGTTTCTCTCATCAGGACCAAACATGTCAGCCAGAGGTCCGCGTAGAAAAGCATACGTTTCCGATTAAAATGTTAAGGCGCTCTTTAATGACGCCGCGATCCGAACGTTTGACTAGAGGGCTGTAAAATTGCTCATTTCTGTAACCGACACCATTAAACAGACAGAAGAAGCAGGTTGTCCCTGAGCACTGCGGAGTGGACCGAGAATGATCGAGGGGCTGCAGCTCCCTAATGATGGTCCCCTGCAGAGGGGACAGTTGTCTCCGCTATGAGCCCTACTTCCTTGACGGCCCCTGGGATTCCTTTGTCCTGTTGTAAACTATTCTGAAGGAAGGACATTTAATTGCCCAGCACACACTAATGAGTTTGCAAACTAATTAAAGGGGGTATATTACGCCCTGTGGAGACCCACATCACTAAGAAAGCCAGGGACATCTTTAATGAGGAGCCTTGATAACCCTTCAAAGGAGGGATGTGTAGTGTCTGTAATGATGCCCAGGGTAAAGCCAGGCTCAGCCTCAGAAAGTGTGTGTGTGCGGTGCTGTGTGTGTCCCTCACCTCGGGTGTGTGGAGACTTGCAAGCAGATGCCAAGTGTTTTCAGTTCATCGCCCACAGCTACCTACCTACATGTCCTAATCAAAGAGTTTCACTCTCCTTCCAATGGGTTCAAAGAGACCGGCTCCACCTCTTCTCTCAGTGGGTGGCGCGCAAAGATTTCTGCCTTGTTTCACTTTTCCTGCGTTACTCTATTATTCGCTGCAGCATAATCAGGATTATTACGGAATCAGAGGGGACGTGGAATCAAAGATGCAGCGGCAGAAATGACGAAGGCGGAGGTGTGGGATGCACAGATGGACCGCACATGCCGTCGGGATCGATGAAGGTCATGATGAGGCCTGGTTCTGGAGTTCATCAAGTCACCTGAGGAGCTTTTATGTTCGCACGCAAACGAAACGAGTGTTACTCTCCGTCACGTCGGCTGCAGCTCCTGCACCAGCAGTCCACCCTGCAGTAAACAAATGTATTCCTGTGTTTGTGTGCGCGGTCACACTATTTTCCTTCCAGACAGTGACGGCTGTTATTTTGCCCGTGGCTCCTGTCAAAACTAACATGGCTTAATTGACTGTGAGCGAATGAGCTCCTGGATTGATCCTGTCAGGCTCCTCAGGAAGTGATGCTGCTCCATCTGTGAGGCGCAACTCCAGCGACAGCAGCAATCTGTTGCTTGGGAATGAGCCAAGGATTGGGGCGGAGGGTGGAGAGGCTGGGGGGGAGGGAGGAAAAAAAGTCAAAATTACAGAAAGTACCTCAGGCGCTGTGTATTTTCTGATCAGCTGTCAGTGATGACACACTCTGATGAACATGCACATGGAAATAGAGCAGCAAAAAAATAAAACGTCAGGCAGACGGATCCACATATACACAATGTAATTTTTGCATCATGGTTAGCAATGTCACATTTAAGGGTTTTGGGGGAGGGGACTGTGTTTCTCCCTGAAGGTATGGCATGAAATCAGAATGGTCTTGTCTGGCTTGTTAGACATTTGATGTCTGGCGAGGTTGTCCTCAGGGTATATCCAAAACACAACCTGTCATCCTTCCCCTCTCTGCTGTCATCGGTCCGAAAATTGGTGGCATATTCTGTCATCTTTGGTTCTTACCTGCAGCTCGGCTCAGCCAGGCCCAGTCTTGACCCCCCCCCCCACGCCCCACCAGCCCTTCACCTCTCTTTCTCTACACTCGCCTTTCATCTCTCACAGTCTGTCTTTTCGCCGGGAGATACTGTACTTCCTCGGCTCGAGTGCGAGACGCAGCAGCGCCTTCTGGCACGATTAAATATTTAGATGGCTGTCTGTGTGGATGGTGGCTCGGAGACGCGCAGGAATAATCTGGGAGACAGCTGCTGCAGCACATCTGGGTGTCACTGATATCCGGGGAAGGTGTGCGGCGGGCGTTGCTATGGAGGAAGGAGACTTAAGAGACACAGCTGTCAATCAGCTGGGTGTCATCGGCGCCGAGGCGTCATAGTGTCCCTCTGTGGCGGGACGACTGACGGCTGACAGACTGAGACTGCCATTGATGTCTGAGCCGCATGCACTGTTTTTGGCACCAGAATACTTCCAGCAGCAGCGGAGCGTAGTCAAAAATACAGCAGCTCAGCTTCACTAAACTCCGTCTTCATCTACTGTGATTAAATATAACCAGTCAAGTTTATTTGTAAAGCACATTTCAGCAACAAGGCAGTTCAAAGTTCTTTACATCATGGAAACATAAAAACATAAACTTGTCGTATACTCAATAATTGTGAACATCAGTGACAGACATTGCATTTATGAAGTGCCATCTGTAAAATCATCAGTACACATCAAATAAGTTGATCAATGTTCCAGTTGTAAGTCAAAAACAAGTCTAAACAGGTGGAACTCAGTGTTTCAACTGTTTTTCAGTTTTCTGGAAGTTTGTTCCAGATTTGTGGTGCATAGAAGCTGAATGCTGCTTCTCCATGTTTGGTTCTGTGGATGAAGAGCAGAAGACCTGAGAGGTCTGGGAGGTTCACACAACATCAGATCTTTAAGCCGTTCACACATTTATAAACTAACAGTATTTTAAAGGCTCTCAGTGGAAGGACAGGTTGTTGTTCTCTGTCTTCCTGTTTTTAGCCAGAACGACTTTTGATTTTTGTTTTTTAGGCAGAACTGTGAACACACTGTTTGAATAATTAATGCGACTAAAGATAAACACAACGTTGAGTTTCTCTAGATCTTGTTGGGACATTAATCCTCTAATCCTGGAAATGTTCTTCAGGTTATAGAAGGCCGACTTTTTAACTGTCTTTATGTGACTGTGGAGGTTCATGTCTGAGTCCATCACTACTCTCAGGTTACTTTCAGGTTTCCTGAGTATGTTTTGGTTGATATGATAAGTTAAAAATAATAAAACATTACATAATAAAGGGGAAAAACACCTCCGGACTTAATTACATTACATATAATAATGAAAACAGCAATACTACTAATGGAGAAAAAACCAATAAAGTAATAACATTAGCAATAATAAATTGACACTGAGGGCACTCTGTAGTAATCTCAGCCCAAAACCCAAACAACTCAAAGTCCAAAGCTGCTAAATACTAACGTTTGATTAGGATAAATAACATATATAACGATTGAAATCTGATCAATATCAATAGATAATACACCTAATTCAATAATCAGTATATAGAATATTCACTGAACTGTGATCCACAGAGAAGCATTCTGGGAGATGTAGGCAGAGGAAAGGCTTTAGCTGCTCAACCCCTCACAGCGAGCTAAGATTAGTGACATCAACTGACTAATTCGCTCTTTGGTTACCTAGCAACAACCTGTAGAGTAACGTGAGGTTACCTAGCAACAACTGGTTGAGTAACTGGTGGAGCAACAGTTTGAGGTTCTTCTACCAGGTCTTATAACTGCTTAAAATATAAAGTTTGTCTGTATTTGAGATATTTAACATAAAAAACTAATCAATAGTTACTGATATGAAATGCTAATATCGTGATATGTTTTTCAGCTAGAGGTGAACTTTAGTTTTGCACACACCTTTCCATTTTACTTCATGATTGGTTAATAAACAACCATTTTGCTAGTTTAAGTAATTTTAGACCCTGCTGGAAGAGGGTGCACTTTCTTTTCTCCTCTGTCTGTATTCCAGGTTTGTTTTTTTTTAAATCACACAGACTCCTGTTTAGGTTAGCTAGAAACAGGGGTGGCTGTTGGTGCAGCATGTCAGAAGATTTGAAGAAGATTGAGTGTGAATAGCCGCTGCTCCCCCTCCTCGTACCCCTCCACCGCTCTCCATCCGCCAGCAGCCTCAACTTGGAGCTGCACAGCGGCGCTACGAGGCCGGCTGGCCTGAAAATCACTTTGTGTTCCTCTCCCAGGCACATGCGATATGGATGCGTCTCCGCTCGGCTCAGGCCCTCCCGACACCGTGATTAATGGCACTCGCTTCTCTCCCCATCTCATTCTGTTACTGTCAGAGTTAAGTGGGCCGAAGACAATAATAAACAGTCAGTCTTCTGTGAACCCCCTAACACGATCATTCCACCCCACCCGCTTCCCCCTTCCCAATGAGAAAAAGAGGAAGAGAGATGGAGTGGGAGATGGAGGAAGTGTGCACGTGTGTCTGTCTTTTTTTTTTTCTCTTTGCGTGTGTGTGTGTGTGTGCTGCACTAAACAGACAAATGCAGAGTTAAAGACACAGAAACGGGACTCTGTAATGGAAGTGGGAGCTGGGAGATGCATCAGTAAATCAGATTGTACCTCATAAGTACGTGATGCTGAGGAAGGGCCCACTTGGTTTAAATCCTGCAGGACAGCAGCAGTAGATGTGCAGCAAATGTCTACAAATTGTCTGTTTGTTCCTGGAGTTTCTAGGTGGTGCAATGTTTAACATTTTCCCAAATGATATTTGTCATTCTCACAAGTGACTGGGTAAAAAAATCAAGCAGGTAACTTTTGGACTTTTTTGTGGGTGAGACATATAAACATTACAGTTTGTAACACAAAAGTCCTAAAATGGTGGAATTAGTTGCCAAAAAAAAAAAAAAAAAATCTCAGTTATCTGTTTGGGATTATTTTTGCAGTTTCAGCAACAAGGACTCAAACATGACTAAGCCTGTCACAGTACACAGGAAATCAATAAATCAATTGATCGCATGACAACTTAAAATGAGCTTGATAATTTCTGCATTTTTTGAAGTGCAGTTTTGTTTACCAAAACTTTATGTTCCATTTCATTTATGGTTTGGTTGTGTGAAATATTTATTTCTGTTTAATTTATTGGTAATTTAGTTACCAATATTAGATATTTCAAATATCTGCCAGCTCCAATTAATCAAGCATTCTTGTTACTGTAACAAAGAGAATAACTCATAGGCCAAAAAAAAGCCCTTAAAAGACATGTGTCGTCGATAATCAATAAATTCGTCCAACCGCCCAACCTTACAGCTCAACTGTTCGTCTGCTGCATCTGCTTTACACATTTCATGTATATCAAACAGCCAAATTTTCCTTTTCATAAATGCATTTAGTACACAATGTGTAAATATTTTCACAGAAATGTGTGCTTTTTATTTCCACCGCCTCAGTCCTCAGTCGTCCTGCAGCTCACATGACAGTGAGTAAAGACTCGATCTGTGCTGTGAATATTTAACAACTCAAGCAAGTGTCTTATGGATTGTAATATTGTATGCACATTAATGGGAAAGCCAATGGAGAGCACTCACCATGATGATCCAGTCGGCATCAATACAGTTTAACATGCCGATGGTGCATCACATTCACTGAGGGAAGAGGAACTATTAAAAACATGGAAACTGTCACTCTGAATACTGTAAATTAATTTAAATCTAATGTTTTAGTTGTGTGTATATTAGAGTTGGAAAACGACCACACAAAGTGGTAACAAAGGATGCTTTTAGCATCAGCACATGAAAAGCTTGATTTAATCTGTTATTTTGATTAAACAACTAATAAACAGACAACAAAAAGTGCTTAGGAGGAGCACTGCAAAAACACAAAATCTTAATGATTGTTTGTCTAGTTTCTAGTGCAAAATTGACTTAAATCAAGCTCATAGTTTTCTGAAAAGTTACATATGAGTTAGTTTTATATAATATAATTGTGCTAATATATCTAAAAACTAGACAAAAATACATGGTAAGATTTTCCCTTTTTGCTTTGAGTTTTCTTTTTCTGTTACAGAATTTAGCTAAAACTGACACTTGGATTCTGAGTAAAACATACAGATTTTTCATCTTAGATGCAAAATGTATGACTTTTTGTAGTTTTGGATATTCTTAAACCAAATTACCTTTTTCCTGAGAATGAATACGTCGATTAACGATCGACTACTAAATTAGTTAACAATGATTTCATCGTGATTAATCCGATTAATCGTTTCATTCCTAAATTATCTGACATTTTTGAAACATTCTTGGTCTGTTTTTCTCACAGTAGAGGAAGATGGTACGAAAAAAACCTTACAGTCGTTTTGATGGAAAAACCCTGAAAGGAGAAAAAAAAATCCCAGTCTCAAAAGCTGACTGACTGAGAGGAAAGTGAAAAATTGAGATGGCTGCAGGCAGAAGAAACGGAGGGAAGGAAGACGCTTTGAATCCCAGACCTGTTGTCTTAGTCACTTGTGAGCAGCCCCTGCCTCTTCCTCCCAAGGCCTGTCACTTCACTCTGCCATATCCTCTTCAGTCAAGCACTCCTTTCCACTCTCTGTGACTCTGCACGGCGCTGACCAAACCGCCTCACGAGCAGCACACAGCTCACACGGCAGCGGCTCTGTTCAATTCTCCAAGGGCTTCTGTACACAAGCAGGAATAAAGGATCCAAGTTTGAGTTCCAGTCACTGACCTCGGATTCCTCCAAGGCCTCCACCGAGGCTGAGACCCTTCACCGCTGCTGCCATTACATCCTCGTCTCCGTCTCCTTCCCTCTCTTATTACGGGGGATGACCCGCCTCGCAGCCCTGCAGGCGCAGTGACCGAGAAATCCTGCAGCCGCCGCCGCCGTCCCTCGCCGTCCCCGCCGCTGCTAGATTGTCTCTGTGTCTACCGGAGTGGCCTCGGAGAAATGAAGTGCCGTGATCTCATCACGCCAGACCCATTGTTTTCACTCTCATGCACACTGTGTAATAGCCATGGAGATAAGGGGAAGATTCGGGCCTTTCACGGGAGGAAATATGAAAAGCCTGGCTGTGAGAAAGTGAAATTACTGTTTTGATGGCTTTTGATGGCAGGGGGCATAATTGCTGGATGGAAGGAAGGATGGAGGGTGAAATCCACATCGGAGATTAGTATTTCTAATATGGGAGACGATTGGTTGGAGGCCTGCAGAAGGTTATGTGCACAGTGGGAAGTTCTAATGAAGCTGCCATGTATGTAAAACAGCAGTTAGACTAAAATAGCTCATTGTTCTTCCCTCCATCGCAACCTTTGCCCCCCCTCTCCAGATCGAATCTACAGTCTCGATGGCAGCGCTGATTGTGATATTGTTCAATGCTCATCGCCATAGAAACGGTGATGAATTTAGCATTGTTAGCTCATAAAATATCTCGCTTTCATCAGCGCGCACAGACAACACAGGTCTGCAGGATTACAGCTTGTAGTAATGACAGGAGCAAAGCATAAATAGTATAAATACTCCATGGGATTATAATTAGCCTTACTCCGCGCATTTAGACACGCTCAAGTGGAACTAAAACCTTATTGACTTCTGGAGACAATTTTGTATTAATTGGATGCCCCTTCTTTCTCGCAGTCTTCTCTCGGTTTGTTTGGGAGCTGCTGACAAATGTGCTGCGGCGGAATAACGGGGAGTGGAGCGGATTAGCATTAGCCACAGCGGCGCCGCGAACGTAAAAAATGCCACCTTCATCTCAGGGAAGTGGGGGGGCAGAAGGAAGGAAAGAAGTCCGGACACCTTTGAAGTAGTGAAGCTACTGAGAAGTGCAGAAATAAAGGGGATTGGTGAGATAAAACGCATGCTGCTGGGGCTTTACGCCACAGACCTGGGATGGACGGCCCTTCCTGGTGATGCTGGGTCACAATGTGACACACATCCTTCAGATTACGCATTCAGAGTATGTCCTCTCTCTCTTTGTCTCCCTTTTTTTCCTACCCTGTCCGTGTACCGACCACAAATTCCTCCCTTATTTTCCACCCAGAAGTGGGGGGAAAGTTGTAAAGCTAATTAAGGAGTGTGGATGCAGCAGTTGGACAGATGTGCGGCGAGATGGGTGCTATTGAGTAGCGGGGATAATGGTGTGCGGACCTGGTGGGCAGCGGGGTTGTGTTGGAGGGAGCTCCTACCTGGGCGTGCATGTTAATCAGCGCGCCTGTCTGTTGAGAGCGAGGGAATTAAAGGGGAAGGGAAGCGTGTCGCCAGCCTGGAGTGAGGAGACGAGGCAGGCAAGCTGATTAAGAGCACAATTTTGCCAGTTTGGTCAGGCGGGGAGATACGTGTACGGAGGAGAAAAAAGGGCGAGGAAAGTGTGTATTGATTAACGGAGCCAGTGGTGGAATTCAAGAGAGGGGGAAGAAAACAAGGGTGAAATCTACCCAACGTTGTCAAACAAATGATTTCACAGCACCTGAAGGCATCACAACACTTCAATGGCGTGAAAACGACCGTCCAGTATCTACAATGGGGTCAGGATAGACACTTAGAGATGTTTAAGGCCTGATTATTTTAAACCCGGAGCAGAGATTGCTGCCCTTCAAGGGTTTTATTCATACCAGAAAAGCAATAAAGGGTCAGAAAAAATATCTGTGAAACAATTTGGCAGCACAGCATTTCAATCAGGTTGAGTTCTGGTTGGTTTCACCTTGATTCCTTCCTCCTTCGCTCTGCGTTGGGTTGGTTCTGTTTGGGCTCCAGCTGTTGGACACATCGCTTCACATTAGAAGATGTTGGTAGTTCTGACTTCAAAACAGCAAACCCAAGTCATCATCCCTCCTCCACCGTGCTCTATAGTTGATGTGAGGTAGTTTAGGTAGTTTTTACGTTAAGGTCAAACATCGGTCTTAGTCTTGTGTTAAAAAGAGTTTATGATTTATTTTTCACCCTCCGAACTTTCGGTGAATTTGGTGGAGGGAGACAATTAGTGTCTGTTTGAAGTTTTGCAATAAACCATCTTTTTCTGTGTAAAGTGACTCACCTTAAACAATATGAAAATGGCTTTTTAATCCTTCCCAGATTGATGAGCAGCAAATGTTGCTTTTTTAAGCTCAGTTCTGATAATCCCATTCAAAGGTGGAAAGATAACAACTGGGTTTTCTGCTTTTAAAGAGGCTTTTTTTTACACTAATTTAGTGCGTTTGGTTAACTGAACTAGCTTCCACATGATGTATTTGGAATGGGAAAGGAAAGTTTGGGCTGTTAAAAACTTATTTTGTCAATTTCGGGTGTTTTCACACCTTTAAGGTTGGTTTGAACGCACTTTTGAGTCGGAAGGATCAACGGTAATGGTGAAAAGTGATGTACAGCAAGTCAGAGGGTGTTTTCACGCCTGATTCGATTAGAGACCAAAATCACAACATTTGTTACATTTTTAAGCTGCTGCAGTTCTCTTTCATGCTGCACAGCATCAAACAAACCAAACCGTCTAAAACGTGTTCCCCTCCTCGCCACAGAAGGAAACAAGAAAACCTCTGAAATGTCAACAAAAATGGAGTGATGTCAGATTTTAGTGGTTGTAAAATTTCTCTTTTGTTTTTGGTAAAAGACGATGAGTCGTTTCTCTCACTGCTGCTAGACTGGTGCATTTGTTTTGGTTGTTTTTACCCAGAATGCCCTGCTTGGCAGTCTGCTTGGCATTCACAAATGTGCAGGTTATGTGGATTAGCACATAACTTGCCTCAGAATTAAAGGTCAAAGGTTGAATTCCCAATAAGATTACAGACCCACATCACTGCCACATGTTCTAATGACATTTTTATGTCATTTTATTGAAGTCTTTCAGGCTCCGCACCAAGTTGTCTCCTATAGAAAACAGTGGCTTTCTTTATCCTTTCTTGCTCAGACATGTAAAAGTTTTTAATTAGAATCATCTCCTTTTTCTCAGCCGCGCTGCTTGATCTAATTTCTCTAATTGTCGTTGTTTACACTGTAAAGGTTTACGGATATTTATCGACGCTCTCCTTCTCCTGATCTCGCCGCCTGCCGTCGATAATGACTGGGGAAATTATTTGCAACACTTAAGACATTATCAGTGTGTTCAAGTAGTCTTCCTTTTAATATGGTAATGCGGCAGATATAATCAGCTGGTAATTGTGAAACACTCGAGTACGACACATTTTGTGGCACTCTCTCCTGAATGAGGAAATCAGTCAGTCTGCAGCAGAGATCTGCAGCTCGACGCGTGCGAGGAGGGGGAACCGCAGAGGGAACGCTCGTCAAGCATCCCAACATCGCACAAATCTGAATTACACGCCGACTTCTATAGGAATGTGTGGGCTGGCATCAAACTGAAGCACAATATCCTGCATGTTCTCCTCTTGACATGTCGGTAAAAACAAACAAAAACCACAATGTTTCAGAATGTGTGATGCAAAATAACACAATGGAATCAAAGAATGCAACAACATAAGCACATAAACAAACGGTAAACAAAACAAAAGAGGGAACAAAACATTGAGGAAATCAGGAAATGCATTTCATTGTCCCAGTCTCCATTTCCTACATGCAAACAAACCAGTTTGGATCCATATGATTAAACCATCATTTATGCATTTCTGAAAACTTTGTATTGCACTTTATTCCTGTTTAGTTTCCGTCTTTTACCCTTTCGGAGTCTAAAATGGCTCCAGATTAGAAATATCAAAGTAACAAGTTTTGCTGGACGATAAATTGTCTCAGAAGTTATTGCAATAAATAATAATATTGTTGTTTTCATACAATTTTCAAGTAGTATAATGTTAACAGCATAATAACCCCCATACACCATCTCTAAGATAAATACATTTTAATTTGGAACAAACATTTAACACTGGAACTAGAAGATGTTTCAAATATCTAAAATAAAACAAAACAACAAATAATATGGATACTGACAGATCAAACCAAGATGGCAGTAAATGACCTTCTGCTGGTAAAAAACTATTTATTGCAGTCATTTAAATGCAGCTTTTTACAGTAAACTATGAAGAAAATATAGAAAGTGACTTTAAATCATTTGTTTTTCCACTGGACATGAACAAACCAACATTTCAACCAAAACTGCAGACGGGCCAAAAATGACCAACTCCTCCCTAAACCGATTCCATGTCTGTTTATCTTTGAGTTTTATCCCAAATTATGTAGTGTCATGTCTCCAAAATGCTAAAATCTCTTGTGTTTTATTTTAATTGCTCATTATTTTCTGGAAGCTTTGTATTCCATCCAGTTTTCATTAACTGACTTTTTGCTAATTGACTCTGGTTAAATATGACCGATTAATGACCTCTGGCAAACCAAAATCAGCCAAAGTGGCTGCTGCTGGTGGCTTGGTGCATCCTCAGAGCAAACTGTCTGGATGTTAGGAGGAAATGCATCATTTCATCCATGCATCATTTCATCCATGCATCATTTCATCCATGCATCATTTCATCCACGCATCATTTCATCCACGCATCATTTCATCCATGCATCATTTCATCCACGCATCATTTCATCCACGCATCATTTCATCCATGCATCATTTCATCCACGCATCATTTCATCCATGCATCATTTCATCCACGCATCATTTCATCCATGCATCATTTCATCCACGCATCATTTCATCCATGCATCATTTCATCCATGCATCATTTCATCCACGCATCATTTCATCCATGCATCATTTCATCCATGCATCATTTCATCCACGCATCATTTCATCCACGCATCATTTCATCCATGCATCATTTCATCCATGCATCATTTCATCCACGCATCATTTCATCCACGCATCATTTCATCCATGCATCATTTCATCCATGCATCATTTCATCCACGCATCATTTCATCCACGCATCATTTCATCCACGCATCATTTCATCCACGCATCATTTCATCCATGCATCATTTCATCCACGCATCATTTCATCCACGCATCATTTCATCCACGCATCATTTCATCCACGCATCATTTCATCCATGCATCATTTCATCCATGCATCATTTCATCCACGCATCATTTCATCCATGCATCATTTCATCCACGCATCATTTCATCCATGCATCATTTCATCCATGCATCATTTCATCCATGCATCATTTCATCCATGCATCATTTCATCCACGCATCATTTCATCCATGCATCATTTCATCCATGCATCATTTCATCCACGCATCATTTCATCCACGCATCATTTCATCCACGCATCATTTCATCCATGCATCATTTCATCCATGCATCATTTCATCCACGCATCATTTCATCCATGCATCATTTCATCCATGCATCATTTTCAACCCAAACTGCAAAGATTTAAAACAGCAGAGGGTTAAAAATGACCAGCAACATTTTTTTGTTTTTTTATATTTTCTGGTATTTTTCGTTATTCAACAATTTATTCAGGTAAAAATAGAAACAGTCTACCAAGGGACGTTTCATGCATAACTTTGATCCCAGCGGGATTTTTAGTAACTGTTAAGCATTTAGTTGATGTTTGGTTTGAGCAGTTTTGGGATTATTATAAGATTAAGCCTCCAGGTGAAACAATCAAGTTAAAAATGGAAGAAAGGAAATGGAAGGAAGCGCATGGAAAAAAAAGGAAAATTAAGATTCATAAGGAAATAATTTTGTTTATTCACGGTGTTTAGCTAATTATCTGTTTGTCTCTAGATTTAGTTTAAAGATGGATTTTTTGTTTTGTTTGAAATGTCCTTCATCCCTCGACAGATACTGTGTTTTTCATTTTTACGTTTCTGCTTTTATTCATCTTGCTTTTTATTCAGTTTTTCTGTAAAATCATGTTTTTTGTCTCATATTTGGCTATCAAATAATGAATCATTTAGTTTATATTTTTCCACACCTTTGCCTTCGCTGTTTTGTTTTTTGACTGTATTCTGATTATCTTTATTTGAATTTTGGATTTTTCAGATTCCTTTTCTCAGTTTTGTTACTGTTATCAGTTTAGCTTTTTATGGTTCCTGTTGCACAGTTTAGATGTGTTTTATGCTTTTTTTGTACTTTTTATGTTTGATTCTTGTTTTTCTTGGTTGCTCAGTTAAACATCTTCTCTCTCATGTCTGAGGAAATGTTTCTGTTTTGAAAGTCGGTGCCTTTTTGCATTTGTTGTAGCTCTTTTTGTCCAATCTTGTCTGTTGCTCCTCGGGGCCGTCACACACTCACTCCTTATTCCTAAAAATCCCCCCGTTGATTAGCATTGATCCTCCTTCAGACTCGGTTTATACCTGCCTTCTATTTATGTCCCGGCATCATAAATGAAATTTTTTTGTTATTGTGTCTTAACCGGAGTGATGAAAGGAGTGTTCTCCGCTCGTCCTCCGGGGATGCCGGGGCTTCTCTGCGGAACAGGATGGGATCCTGACTTTGTTTTTCTCCTTCGGCTGTTATTTCCCCAAAGAGAAGAGCCAAGTGAAGGGAGCTATGAGTGATCGACTCTGCCTTTATTCTCCAAGTTTTCGGGGGGATTTGAAGTTATTGAAAGTGTAGGGAAGGGTGACAGCTCGGAGATGTCTGTGTGATGCCTATCAGACCTGCGCCGGCCACTCGGCTGCTGTGTTTGTGAGGCCGGCAGACGGAGGGCACAGGCCCCACGCTCTCAAATACATGTTATTCTTTCGGCCAATCATCTCTCCTCACACATGACATCTCTGCCAGATTGATTTCATTCAGCTGTAGAGGGCGGCAAGATCAAACAAATGTTGTTTGGAATAGCAGCCTTAGTGCAAGGAGGAGGAGAGGGATGGGGGGTCAGAGGTGGGAGGTTGCTCGCTTGAAAGATGAAGTGAGGGATGGAAATGGAGAGAAAGGGAATCAGTCTTCCAGGCAGCAGCACTCTGCCATGTGGTGACATGGTATACTGGTGGAAAGTGTTGCTCTCCTTCGTTTTTTGTGGCGGCTGTTTTAGGGCGGCGGCGGGGGCGAAGGCTATTCCTTCACGATGCCTCTGAGTACCCATGCAAGGAATAATGGATGTGTAATACGGAACGACAGCTTGCAGAGGCCTATCATTAATGTTGTAATTCACTTTTAGTGTTTTTCCTATTGCACTGCAACAGGAGGCACAGATGCCACCTGAATCTGCTGCTCCAAGCAGCCAGAGCGCACCCGGTTTCCACCAGCTGTCTTGGATCGCACCCTGCCAGCCCCCCCTGTGTGGCCAAATGTGGGCACGGTCATTTCTCTCAGCGGATGTGGTCCTGCTTTGCATTTTGAATACATGTCATGGACTCTTGGAATTAAACATTTCTTAAAGTTTGATGCTTTCTACGTCGGGTGAACATTTTGGGTTAGGGTTTAAGGGTAATTAATCATTGCTGTACTCTTTGTGCACATTCCCCTCCAAATCCAACTGAACAATTTCACTGAACCAAAAAATCAGAGGATCCCAGGAGGGAAAGAAAACCCACATAGAAGTATTTTCTCTGCCAGTAGTGGGCAGACTACCTACAGTGCTTATCTCCACCTCAACAAACCGTAATCCTCTTCAACACTCAGTAATAATATATAAGCTGTGTTGTTTGTAGGCATTTTGTTTATGCCTGATTTTTTAAATTTTTTTATTTATTTCATCCGCGGGTGCTTTGCTGCACAGACTGCAGAGGTTTTCATGCATTTATTCTGCAGATTAAACAGCCAGCTGCTTGTTACCTTCAGGCTTTGAGGGTAAAAGGGGTGGCAGACCCCCACCTGCAGCATAGGAAAGCAATGTACCACTGAGTGTGGACTGCATCAGCAGCAAAACTGTTCCAGGTATAAAAAATCAAAAACTGATAGTTCAAAGTGTCTGCTGCAAACCACTGAGCCTCGAGACTCAGTGGATTCAGACATGTAGGTGTGTTTGGGTTTTTTTTCTCACAAACAGGGATTTTAATTCTGGCCTCAGTCATTTTTGACAGAAATTAACATTAAATATTCGAGAGTGGTTACAGGGTGGAATTATAGCCCAGCTCCATGTTTCTGTTGTGATTAAAGTTATTTTTCTGAAGGTGTTTTCACACGTCACACTCAATAAACTCTGCTTCAGCTGACATGATTCAACTTCACACTGCATTGTGCCAAATGAATCAATCCTTTGAGTTATCAGTTCCCCTCCTCACCTGTGGGGGCGCTGCGACAAAGACCACCAAAGGAAACAACATGAAAACCTCTGAAGAAGACACTGTTCACAACTACCTTCTTCACAAAATATACATAATTTTTTTTAGTGATTGTAGATTTCTTTTTAGTCTTTGGAGAAGGACTCTGTTTTGGTTGTGTTCCCCAGAATTCCCTGCGCTGTAGTCCACTTCCTGCTTTTGGAGTGGTATTCGGTCCATTTGGCATTCAAACTGCACCAGAATAAACTTCAACTGAACCCAGATCTTGGTTTGACCAGAGTCCACCAGGGTTTGATAATGTAATTGATTGGGATTTCTACACTGCGTTGGTACAACTTTGCTTTCTGAAGACAGTTTGTCAAATGAACCAAACCAAGTATGACATCTGGTTCTTTGTTCCACGTAATCTGAACCTCTTTACCTCCCAAACTGACATTTCTTCCAAGTATTTGCTGTATTTGTTATATTATTAGTGCAGTTATTTTCCCCCACTGTCTGCATTTTCCTGGAAATTAGCTTGAAAACTTCCTTGTTCTTGTGAGTCTTTAGATGAGAGACCCTCAAGTGACCAAGAGCCACAGACTGTTTTGTTTGTTTACCCACAATGCCTTGTGTTGTAGTCCATTTCCTGCCAGACTGGTGTCCCGTTTGGTCCGTTTTTTTTCTGCCACCTCTGTCTTTGGATGGAAACACATTTAAAGAAAAAACAAACGTTGATGCTGCTGCGTTTTAACCGCTCACACAAAAATGTCTCCAGCTTTTTTCTTTCCACGATCCACGGTGTTCAACTCCAGTTTCCTGTTCCAGCTTCCTGTTCCAGCTCAGGTGATTCAGATGAGGGGATTAGCTGCTTTAGCATGTCATCAAGTTCTGACCTAAATTTTTGATTCTGGAAATAATCTGAGATATGAAGGTCAGACGTCCCTGAGGACCCAAATGCATCATGCTGCATTTGGATTTATCTCATTAGATTAAAATATCATATGGTATTCATTTATTTTATAAGCTTGCTTTTCTTAATATTGATGTAAAAAATCTCATATTGTCAGATTTTTTTCACTTATAACATGTTTTCTCGTGTTATAAAGGAATGAGTCATTTTCACTAGTGTTAAGGAATTTTTGACCTAAAACAAGCTAATTTTTGTTGCTAAAAAGTTACTTGTAAGTTAATTTTGTCTTATTTCAAGTGAACTGAGATACTTGCTCTAAAACTGGACAGATTTTCTGCTTTTGCAGAGTTCTTCCTACCTCCATCTGCAACACTGATCCATTTTAACTATAATCATTTGTCAGCAAACAGAAACTTAATTAGGCGTAATAGATCTTTATTTTCTCTAATTCTTGTTCATTATTTTTTATGTAATTCTGTTTTATTTTAAATTCTTTCAGCCATCCGTCACATATTTGGTCCTGCTACTTCAAAGTGCAGCTTTTCTTTGTTCATGCAAAATGCAGAACAATGAGTAATGATATGGATTTCATGGACACTCCGGCTTTAATTGAAACAGGTGTGATTAGCATATTGTTTGTGTTTCGCGCTGCACCGTAGGCCTGTTTGTGTTAGACGGGGACCTTTATGGAAATGAGCGCTTTGAAAAAAAAATCAACACAAATGTAACCTATTTCTTTAAAAGGGGCACAAATTTACTGTGAAGATCATCCTGGCAAAACCACAGAGGGAAATGTCAGAACGGGGGAGAGGGAGGAAAAAAAAAGGTTCAAAGAGAAAATAGCTGACTGACTTGGTAAGTGAAGCTAAGCTCAAAATGAAAAATGTTCATTATATGCCCGTCAAGGTGAAAGGAAGCCATCTCCTCACCGCTGCAGTTAAAATGTCGACCTCTCCGTCTCCGAGGGCGAAAAGAGGAGAAATGTAAAAAGAGGAGGATTTTCTCCTGCGTGTGTGTGTGTGTGTGTGACTGATCCCAGCTTCATTCCAGACAAGGGCAGCAATGTTAATGGTGCTGCTCAGTAAAATGACCCTTACATCTCTTTCTTCATACATTGCAGTGCTTGTGGAGTCCTCCTCTCCTCCTGTCGGCTCCGTCTGTGTGCCGTTGTTGTGTTTGTGTGCGACCTCTACAACGAGTCCGCCGCCCTCCCACACCTTAACTTGTCACTTTCCATGTACCTGATCATGTTCAGGCTGTAAAATTGAACTCATGATGCTTTTTTCAGATTTAAAGCTGAAGTATGTGACTTTTATAAAAATGATTTTTTTTTTTTTACAGATATTTAAGTTGTCAGCAAGTTGTGACAATATGAGGCCGATAATCTGTGAATAAATCCATCTCCTCCATCCAAAAAACAACCACTCAGAGCCAGGAGGAGGATCTTAGTGCTGCCAATCAACCTCATAAACACGCTGCTGAATGTGCTGTTGGCGGAGAAACAACTCACCTTTACAGCTGTTTATCTGCTCCCATTGGTGGCTGTGCTAACTATCCTTAGCATTCACAACAGGCTTTGCTGACGGGGAGAAGCTGCATCATAGCAGAGGGCAAGAAGGAGAGAGCACGCACGTGAGCCTGTCGCAATAAACAAGAAATCAATTAATTGCATAATTAATTAAAACGAGCTCAATAATTTCCATTTGCATGATTTATCACTTTTCTCTTTCTATCAAAAACTGAATGATAAAAGTCCTCAGTCTGCTTCTTTGGTCTCAACTTTCCATTTTTTTGAAGGACAATTTTGTTGAGAGACTTCATAATTAATTTTATTAGTTTTTTCTGTTGTTTTATTTATTTTTGATACTTAAACATCTTCCAGTTTCAGTGTCAAATGTTCATTAGGTTTTAAAGTTTATTGATCTTTGAGAATATGTTCTTGCATTATTCTGCCATTAAAATTGTATCAAAACAACATTATTGTTTATTGCAATAGTTTAATTGGTTATTGTGACAGAACCACATACACGGGCATGAATGACAGCACTAAGCCCCTCCCCCTGGCTCTGATTGGTTGTTTCCAGCCCCGGGAAAAGGCAGAGGAGTTCTATTTTATTCAGGTTATCTTTCTTGCTATATTGTCATGACATAAAGTTTGAAAAAATATCTAAAAAACTTTGGATAACAGTTTCATTCTGCAGCTTTAATGCTCGACCTTTTTCGATCTCTGCTTCGTCATTAACATCTTTTTATTTAATCTCGTGTTATTTGGATCGCTCTGACTTCGCACCGCGGCCGTCTTCCTGCTAACGTTTCTGCAGCAGCATAAAGCAGCATGTAACAGCCAACCACAGGAATTAGAAACGACCTTCGCGGCCTGACTGGAGAAGCCTCACAGTTTGGATTTGTTGGCTTCTGTACTGGAGCCAAGGCCCGTTACAACTTTCATAAGGATTCGATGCCAGCGTGGCAAATCTCAGCTATCTGTTATGGATTACGAGCCGACCTTCCACCTCACCATCTTCTCTCCTGGAGCAGAGTTGGCTCGGAAAGATCTCTTTAAATATGTGAGCAGCCGCATTAAAGCTTTGCTGAACTCGGAGCAGGTATTCTGTCTGCAAAGTTTTCCAGATCGAATATTTTTCTCCTCGATGCATTATTTAGTCAGAGAGTTTCTTCACCAACCTCGAACTGAGCAGCCGGATCCATCGCACGCTGTTGGATCCCTGGGATTTGTTGTTGTCCAAAAACTGTAAAACACATATTGTGGTTTATTTTAACTCTGGCATTCTGGAAAACTCTCTGCAGCACCAAGAGGGGATTATTTCACAGCTGTGGATATTCCCTCTCCTGCAGCACGGATCCAAAAACAGTCCTTGGATATATTAAGAAATAATTAAAAAGATGAAACTATGAATTTGTCAGCAGTTTTTAAAGATTTACAGCTTGAGGTTTGGGCCTGAGGAGGAAAAGCAGAAGGGAAGTTGGAGCTTTTTTACTCATTATTTACCAAATGAAAAGTTTTTGCACTGGATGTAAATTATAAAACGACACACATGCATTCAAATCTAGAAAATCTCGTACTTTTTGAGGAATTATTGACATTTACAGAGAGGCATTCAATGTGTCGCACTGAAACAAAAAAGGGAAACAATAAAAATGGTGCATTGAGTCGTTCAGATCACCGGTGAATGATTTCGTCTCTCCAGCTATTACAGCTTGGTCTTTACTGTGACTTTTGTTTTATCGTACACAATCTCGTCTGATTCCAGAAACCTTTCAGCCAGAAAAGCCCTCAAGGCAGAAATCTCCCAACAGTCACTCTTTGCAAATATCTTGTCTTGATGACAACGTGCCGTGTTTAAAAACAGGAGATGCTCGTACGTGGAAGAACTACCTGATTGAAACTCAGTCAATAGTCTCTTCATTGGGAATTACATAAAACATCAGTTTATTCTGTTTGTTTTTCAGGAAACTAAAACTTTTCACATAAGAACTGCCACAATAAATAAAAAACTTCAATGTCCTAATGTGTCATTTTTTACAGAAGTTCAGGAAGATGAAACTGATGATTTGAGGTTGAAGTCAAGAAGTTTTGTGTTCAGTTTATTGCTTTTCTAAAGGCAACATTAGCATTATTGTCAAATTAAAAATAAAGAATGATCCCTTTATTGATTACTTGTAGGGCCTTGTAATCGTATTTACACTCCATGAACTTTTGAAAGTTTTGTCACATTGCAACCTAAAAATGTCAGGAGGAGAGAGA